>NW_017672155.1:0-59565 GCF_001879085.1 Nicotiana attenuata | reverse complement strand
ACATATATATATATATATATATATATATATATATATATATATATATATATATATATATATATATATGTATATATACACACACACACATATATATAGTCGACCGCGCTCACCGGGGGTGTTTGCAGACTCCGGAGGGGCTTCTTCAGCCCAAGTGCTATATCGCTACGGCGTGCAGCCCGATCCATAAAATGTAATCAATAAAACACGCTGCAGCATGCAACTCGATCCCATAATATCACTCTCACTCAGGCCATCGGCCTCACTCAGTCATCAAAATCTCCTGTCTCACTCACGGGCTCATAATGTCATGAAACTAGCCCGACAACAATGATATGATGTATCAATAAATAACAACTGAGACCTGTCGACATTCGGGAAGACAACTCTATTCCCGTTTGGGAATTGGGTTTTTGGGTTTGAAGAGTCGCCACCTAATGATTAAGTGCATTAGGACACTAAGGGTTTTGAATTTGAAAACCAGAGTTCGGGTAAGGGCTAGAAATTATCTCGAGGGGAAGGTGTTAGGCACCCCTCAAGATCCACTAGTGTGGTTCCCGGCCATGCTATGTTGTGACTTTACAAATAATCAATCAAGGCTCAAATAAGGACTTGCAATTAAATTGAAACTTGTGAAAGTAAGTAGAAAGAGAGCAGAGATTTGAAAGGTCTAAAAAATTCTAAAGAGAGCAAACAAAGACAAACAAAGGAAAAAGGATCCTAGGTTTATGATTAATATGGATCACTTCAATGCAATACCCAGCAATCACTCCTCAAAGAGGGGTCGCACGTGATATTAGCATATCGGTCATCATCTCCATATTCTACCCTTCCCACCCCGTAAAGGTTATTTAAACATGTGGATTTGTCACGAATGCTTATTGCGTACTATTACCCGTCCCATCCTATAAGTCCTAGAGGGTATTTAGGACCACTATTCCTACAAGGTAAGGTCTAGGCTGAACCCTTAGGTTTAAAGGAAAAAATGCTAGGCGACATACATAACAAGTAGGACTACAAATAAAGAAACCATACAAAGGCAAATAAGAGGCTCACAGATCCCTCACAAGTAAACATGTAATTAGCACGTCTCAAACACATTTAAGGTCTTAAAAGAACGCGAGTTTAAAGATCAGTCTTAGCAGAAGGTTTAACCACAACTGAGTGATCCAAAGAGTGTTTGACTTGCAGAAATACAACTAAGAAAACAGTTGAGTAAGTAAAGGTGAGGGAACTGTTAAAACATCTTTTAAAAAAAGGATTTGAAAATACAATAGTTTAAGTAAACAAGTATCAAAATAACGTGATCCTGGGCGGAAAGGTACCAGTAATTTAAAAGCTTAATAGAGCACGAACCAGGAAATTAGTGAGAGCATATAAACACGAAACAGGTTTCCAGATAAAGAGACTTTTAGTAAAAGAGTGGACTTCAGAGAGACGAATAAAAGAGTTGGGAAAGTTGAAAGGTTGAGTAGTTTGAAACTAGTAAAACAAAATCAATCATCTTTATTATTATTGGGCCTAAAGCTTGCCTAGGCGATGTATGTATTGCCTTCTTGTCATAAAAAAAAGTGGTGAACATGTATATTGATTCCAGTTTTAAAGAGAAGACGCAGTAACACAAACTTGTGTTGTTAAATTAGACAGCTAGTGAAGCGTTCAGCAATTGCAACCCTAAATAACATGATGTCTAATGCACATAAAGCTCCTAAAGCATGGTCTCTAAATGCGGTAGTAGTTTCATAACAGTTATTTGTTGATTACTAACTGATCACAAAGTGAGTATAACAATCTGAAAGTAAAGAGCCTAAAACAGGATATCTAGGTGTAAGATGCATGTCCTACGCATGGCTTCTATTGCACAAATTGGTAAGTAAAGCCCTATAGACATGTTTTCTACCCATTAATTTAACTAAGCATGCATAATCCCTCCCAATTTCACTATAACCCCAATCAGTTGTTTACAAATTATTACAAACCATGATAGCTGAATTACATAATGAAAAAAATAAAATAAGAAGCTACTCTATAGGGAGCCTTCAACCAGGCTCAATCTTCCAACCTCACTTCTTTCGAGTTTCACAACCTTGACCATGGTTCGGGTGCGGCAAAGCCCCCTAAGGGCCCAATGGGGGTCCTTGGCCAATACCAGCACCCAAACATTACAAAAATGTTTGAACCAGTGCAGTGTGGATTTACCAGCCTTGTGCATCAAAGTTCAATGGGTACTCAAAGGTGCCCAAGGCAATGCTTACACGAGGGGGGGGGGGGGTAGAACCTAAACTCTAGGAGTAGCGAGAGTGATAGAATTTTCTTTAAAGAAATTGAGTTGAAAAGCAGTTTTTTTTTAAAAGAATGATCCATGTAGAACCAGCTTTGAAAGAAAAACAATGGGACAGTTTTAACAAAACTCAGAACCAAAATACCTCATATAGTTCCAGGCAGTAAACACAAACAGGGAAAAGGGGAGTGAGGCAAATAATTCACATGTAACAACACAGTTGCACCTAGATACCAAAAGAAAGCATTTCAAAACTTAGACAGTCAACAGGTTTCAACCAAAGGGCTCATGATCACATGCTGAGAATGTACTGGGGCTAGGGAGTAGGAGAGAACATGCATTAAGCAAACCAGTAGGCATGCTGGATTAATAGGAGGATAGTCACACAGGGGCATGCTAGTTGCAATAAGGACAGCAGAACCATAAGTAAAAGCATAGAAGAAACAAATAAAAGTGCAACATGTATAAAAGCATATGTTTTGGATGCTACAAATCAAATAGAGGGCATACCAGTCAAGGATGAGATAGTGTAGAGCAGTAGTGTGCAGGGAAGTGAGCAGTAGTATGCAGACCAAACAATCAACAATGTATAGAGCAGTAGAATAATGGAGCAGCCCCCAAAGATCAATCAGTCTTGGCTTTCAGCCGACTGAGTAATCAGTAATCAACAGGAAAGCGGGAGAGGATGTGTAGAAAATAAGAGAGAACACTGAGTATGCTTATGTGTGTAAGAGAGAGTTCAGAGCAATGAACCTTTTTGTTCTTGTGTATGATGTGCAATGTATCAGTGTGTAATGCAAAAGAGAATGGGGGTACTTATAGCTCTCAAATTAAGTGAAAATAAGGTAATACGTATAGACTGATCATAGTTATGGAAATAATACCAATTAGAATCAATTAAAAACTCGGACTCCCTTCAATTAAGGAGTCATAGTTCAAACGGGTACAAATTGTATCAAATAAGGAAAATTATTATTTGCAAGACTGGTATTTCCATAATAGGAGTAGTAAAAGTATACAGAATATTTCAAGTAAGGAAAGTATAAGGACAACATATTGTGCACACAAATTAGTTCAAAGAATCACGGATGAAATTGAAAATCACAGGGAATCAGTACTAAGTAAGGAGAGCATTTCACAAATAAGGAAGTGATTCAAAAATCAGTGTAAAACTTCTAAGGAAAACATATACAAATTCAGGGATTCGAAGAGATGCACAAAATCAGCAGAATATTTGGTAAACGATGAACAATTAGACCTATAAAACACAATAGGCATGAAAATCAGAGAACCCTAAGCAAGAAATCACAGAATCAATAGAAGGCTGGAACCCTAATAGCAAAATTAAAGCATGGAACTCGGAGAGTAACCAGAAGATCACACCAACAAGCACATAACACAAACATAAACACATAATACTCAAAAAATCAGAAGATATAGTGATTTCGAAAGGGTTCAGGAAACCCTAGTTTTAAAAGAAGAACAAAACGTTGAAAACTTGAACAATCGAAAAGATCTAGTAGAGAGTAGTGTAAAACACAAAAGAATAAGTTAAAAATCGTTTAAAAAGACAAGGTTTTTAAGAAAATTAGGGTTTCGTAATAAACCAGTGAGAGGTAAGGAACCTGGCTGTGAAACTCGTTAATAATGATGCTCGCAGCACCATCGAACCATAAACCATCGGAGAAAGGTCGGAGACAAACCAGGCAGAGCTTCCGATGACCATCTTGCATGGTGGAGGCTTCTGGAGTCTCGAAGATAGAGGGAATCAACAAGACAAGGTTTCACGGTGGCTGGTGGTCGAGAGAAGTGAGGCTGGAGGTGGCCGGAGAGGCGGTCGATTCATCGGAGACGAAGGAGAGAACCAGAAGGTTCTAGAGAGAAGGGAGAGCAAGAGTCAGTATAGAGAGAGAGAGAGAGACCGTCTCTGAAATGAGGGGTTTGGGGGTGTTTGTTGAATTTAATTTTGGAAATAAAACCTGGGCCGTTGATCTTATTTGATTAACGGCTCAGATTAGATTAAAGTTGGACCGGGTCATTAAATCGGGTATGGGTCGGGTGATTTGAGGACTGGGTCGGGGGTTTTGGGGTTGAAATTGGGGGTTCAATTTGTGGTTAAAATTGGAATGTAAAGGGGTTATAATTGAAATGAACGAGGCTAAATGTGAAACAGCCATTTCTTCCCTTTTTATTTTAATAAAAATAGATAAAATAGTTTTAAAAACCAATTAAAAGCACTAAATTTAGTAATAACATATAAATGTTAATTAAAAAAAACACTGGGAGCGATTTTGTAATTATAAAATACTATTAATCGGAAAATAGGCTATGATTGCAATTATAACAATTTAGCTTTAAAAATACCAAATAAATTATATAAAATATGCAAAAAAATCACCTTAATTATCTGGGTGTAAATATGAGAATAAGATAAATTATTCACCAAAAATGATAGTCTGGAAATAATTGTTGAATTTTGTACTATTAAAATAGACAACAAAGTGATTTTAAAAAATCTTTAAAATAAGGAAAAATACCAAAACTCTTGGGTATGCTTATATATGCATGTATATACTATTTTGAGAATATTTTGAGTATATATAAAAATACATAGGGAAAAATTGGGTATCAATAACTTTACCCGGGAAGGATGAAAGAGTTATCGGGTAAAGATAGGATGGCCAATTTTGACCGAAAGAGGTGATTTGCAATGAATTTCTACCGAGCTCTGGTTCTGGAGCTGCCTACATATCCCTGATTTTACAGGAATCAGGCCATATGTAGTTCGGGATCCATCAGCGGAGTATGCCAATAGAGTTTCGAAAAGGACGGACGCGATGTTTAGGTTGTAGCTGAAATCTGATAGGCTGCGGGAACTGGAGCAGGATCGCTCCTGTTGAGATGGTCGTTGCTAGCCGACGTACCTGCAAGTGAGCAATACAACGTATGATGTGCGTAAATTTAAACGTGATGCAAGTTCCCTTTGGACCATGGATGTTGTCTTTGGACGGTTGTCGACGTCCTCAGACCATGATGTCCTGGTCCATGAAGCACATAATAAAGGATTCGCAGGCTATGAAATGATGCTCTCGAACTATGATAATGGTGCCTCTGAACCATGACGCCTTTGAATGATGATGTGCAGAATATAATGCGGGGTCCTCGGGCCATGGCATGGTATTCTCGGGCTATGAAAATGGTGCCTCCGAACAATGACGCCTCTGGACATTTTGGCGATATTTCAACCCATGAAATGCAGGATTTGGCGATATTTCAGCCCATGAAATGCAGGATTTGGCGATATTTCAGCCGATGAAATGCAGGATTTGGCGATATTTCAGCCGATGAATGATTAAATATAAACTGGCGATCTTTCAGCCGATATAGAGATTTAAATGCAGTTGGCGATATTTCAGCCATGCAAAGATTTGAATAAAGTTGGCGATATTTCAGCCATGCAGAGATTTAAATAAAGTTGGCGATATTTCAGCCATGCAGAGATTTAAATAAAGTTGGCGATATTTCGGCCATGCAGGAGGAGACAAAGCTTAGTCTCGGAAGGCAGAAAGGGAGCCTTATGCAATGCAAGAAAAATGCAGGATGGAGGTAGAGCTCAACCTCGGAAGGCAGAAAGGTAGCCTTATGCAATGTAGAGAATGCAGATGGAGACAGTGGTTAGTCTCAGAAGGCAGAAGAGTAGCCTTATGCAATGCAAGAAAAATGCAGATGGAGACAATGCTTAGTCTCGAAAGGCAGAAAGTGGCCTTATGCAATGCAAGAAAATGCAGATGGAGACAATGCTTAGTCTCGAAAGGCAGAAAAGTAGCCTTATGCAGTGTGCGAAAATAGAGGTGAAGAGTGACAAAATTTCTTAGCTGAGAGACGATAGCTGCTAGTTGATTGTCACTGTGGCTGCTAGTTGATTGTCACTGTGGCTGCTAGGGATGTTGCGTGCGAGTAGCACTTGAAAATGGGTGATGATTCTGGGAGTTGTATTCCTGAAAAGTATGAGTTTGTAACCGTATCCGATGATTCTGTGTCTTGGGGTACCTGCATTCAAAGAAAGATCGTGAGTTTTGTCAAGGGGGAAGGTTAGTTCGTCTTCCCGCTGACTGCGCTCGTCCTACTCGGCTCTTGCTTTTATTGGGGTAGCGTTGCTGACAAAGCTGTTCTGATAGTATTTATGCATGATTTAGTAAAATAATAAAATATGATGTAAATACGTAAAATGATTTTAGATGAACCGACGACTGCGACACGGTTCAAGATATCGCAACCTCTTTTGCTCCGGAATTTTGAGGGTCCTCCTCAAAATTCTGCCCCAGTTTACTAGGCCGGTGCGCGGTGATTGGCGGAGATCAACTTCGGAATTTTGAGGGTCCTCCTCAAAATTCTGCCCCAGTTTCCAGTATCGGGGAGAAATGGAAATTTTATTGAATTGTGACCAAACCCATAGGGCTGCCTACGTATCCCCTCTTAAACGGGAATCAGGTCAGGCGTAGTTCAAATTACATCATACAGAAATCATAATGATTACACATAATAGCGTTTGACTACATCTGAATTAATTGTCTTTGGCCAGACTTCTCCATCCATCTCTGCGAGTATGAGGGCTCCCCCGGTTAGAACCCGGTAAACCATGTACGGACCTTGCCAGTTGGGAGAGAATTTCCCTTTGGCTTCATCTTGATGCGAAAAAATCTTTTTTAGTATCAACTGCCCTGGCGCGAACTGTCTTGGTCTGACTCTCTTGTTGAAAGCTCTGGTCATTCTATTCTGATAAAGCTGACCATAGCAAACTGCATTCAGTCTTTTTCCGTCTATAAGGGCTAATTGCTCGTAGCGACTTTTTACCCATTCTGCATCTTCAAGTTCTGCTTCCTGCATAATTCTCAGGGAGGGAATTTCTACCTCGGCTGGGATGGCTGCCTTGGTACCGTAAACCAACATATAGGGTGTCGCCCTAGTCGATGTGCGGACTGTGGTACGGTATCCCAATAGAGAAAATGATAGCTTCTCCTGCCACTGCTTGTGTTTTTCTATCATTTTCCTTAGTATCTTTTTTATGTTCTTGTTGGCTGCTTCTATAGCTCCATTCATCTGAGGTCTGTAGGCTGTAGAATTCTTGTGCTTGATCACGAAGGTTTCACATATTGCTTTCATCAGGTCGCTGTTGAGATTGGAACCATTATCAGTGATGATTGACTCTGGGACGCCGAATCGGCAAATGATACGATCGCGGACAATGTCTGCCACGACCTTCTTGGTCACTGCATTATATGATGCTGCTTCAACCCATTTGGTGAAGTAATCAACTGCTACTAGGATGAACCTGTGCCCGTTTGATGCGGCAGACTCGATAGGTCCGATGACATCCATTCCCCAAGCGGTGAACGACCATGGTGAGCTTGTTTCATTGAGCTCGTTAGGAGGCACCTTTATCATATCTGCATGTATCTGACAGCGATGGCACTTTCGGACATACTGGATGCAGTATGTCTCCATAGTCATCCAGAAATAACCAGCTTGGAGTATTTTCTTGGCTAAGACAAAACCATTCATATGCGGACCACAGGTCCCCGCATGAACTTCTTCCAATAACCTGGATGCTTCCCTTGCCTCGACACACCTTAGTAATCCCAAATCGAGAGTCCTCCTGTACAGGATTCCTCCGCTGTGAAAGAAGTGATTGGATAACCTTCGCAGTGTGCGCTTCTGAGTAGTATTTGCAAGTTCTGGATACTCTCCTATTGACAAATATTTCTTAATGTCATGGAACCATGGCTTTTCGTCTGCTTCTTCCTCGATATGAGCACAGTAGGCGGGTTGATCCTGGATCTTTACTGGGATGGGTTCAATGAACTTCTTATCCGGATGTTGAATCATAGATGATAGAGTGGCCAATGCATCGGCGAACTCATTCTGTACTCTGGGAACATGTCGGAATTCCGTTTTTGCAAATCTCTTCCTCAACTCTTGTATGTGATGCAAATATGGGAGTATCTTGGAGTTCTTGGTTGCCCATTCTTCTCGGACCTGATGTATGAGCAAATCTGAGTCCCCGATTACTAGTAACTCCTGAACGTTCATGTCAATGGCTAGTTTGAGCCCTAAGATGCAGGCTTCGTACTCGGCCATGTTGTTGGTGCACGGGAACTTGAGTTTGGCGGACACCGGATAATGTTGGCCTATTTCTGATACTAGAACTGCTCCTATGCCAACTCCCTTAAAGTTTGCTGCTCCATCGAAAAACATTCTCCAGCCATCATAGGATTCTGCAATGTCTTCTCCTACGAAGGAGACCTCCTCGTCAGGAAAACACGTTTTTAGAGGCTCGTATTCTCCGCCCACGGGGTTTTCGGCAAGATGATCGGCTAGTGCTTGTCCTTTGATCGCTTTCTGAGTCATGTAGACAATATCAAACTCGCTCAACAATATTTGCCATTTGGCCAGTTTGCCCATGGGCATGGGCTTCTGAAAGATGTACTTTAGCGGATCCATCCTTGATATGAGATAGGTGGTGTAGGCACAGAAATAACGCCTCAACTTCTGAGCTACCCAAGTCAGAGCACAACACGTGCGTTCTAGTAGGGAATACCGGGCCTCGTACGGGGTGAACTTCTTATTGAGATAGTAGATGGCTTGCTCTTTTCTCCCCGTTTCATCATGTTGACCTAAAACACAACCAAATGCTCCATCCAGTACTGCAAGATAGAGCAATAGCGGTCTGCCTGGTTCGGGCGGAACTAGAACTGGCGGCGTTGACATGTATTC
The DNA here is from genome assembly GCF_001879085.1 of Nicotiana attenuata. Classification (NCBI taxonomy): domain Eukaryota; kingdom Viridiplantae; phylum Streptophyta; class Magnoliopsida; order Solanales; family Solanaceae; genus Nicotiana; species Nicotiana attenuata. Next base: position 50,513 of record NW_017672155.1, on the reverse strand, counting down.
CTTGATTCTGTCGAAAGATTTCTGACAATCATCAGTCAATTTAGTGGCGGCGTCCTTCTTCAACATCTTAAAGATTAGTTCGCAAATGACTGTGGACTGGGCTATGAACCGGCTGGTGTAGTTGGATCTCCCCAAGAAACTCAGAACCTCTTTCTTATTCTTTGGCGGTGGCAAGTCTTGAATGGCCTTAAACTTTGATGGATCTAGTTTTATTCCTCGTCGACTTACGATGAACCCAAGCAGTTTTCCGGCAGGAACCCCGAATGCACATTTTGCGGGATTCAATTTCAAGTTGTACCTTCTCAATCTATTGAAGAACTTTCGCAGGTCTTCCATGTGGTCAGTGGCTTTCTTGGATTTGATGATGACATCGTCTACATACACCTCTATCTCTTTGTGCATCATATCATGGAAAATAGTAGTCATGGCCCTCATGTAGGTGGCCCCAGCATTCTTTAATCCAAACGACATCATCTTGTAACAATACATCCCCCACGGTGTAATGAAAGTCATTTTCTCCCTATCTTCTTCGTCCATCCATATCTGATGATACCCAGCAAAACAATCGACAAATGACTGCAACTCGTGCTTGGCGCAGTTATCAATCAGGATGTGTATGTTCGGCAAGGGGAAGTCGTCTTTCGGACTGGCCCGGTTGAGGTCCCGGTAGTCGACACAGACTCTGACCTTCCCGTCCTTCTTTAGCACTGGCACAATGTTGGCCAACCATGTTGGATACTCCACTACTCTGGGGACCTTGGCTTTGACTTGTTTGGTAACTTCCTCCTTGATTTTCAAACTCATGTCTGGCTTGAACTTTCTGAGCTTCTGCTTTACCAGCGGACATGTCGGATCTGTTGGCAATTTGTGAGCTACGATAACAGTAGTTTCATAACAGTTATTTGTTGATTACTAACTGATCACAAAGTGAGTATAACAATCTGAAAGTAAAGAGCCTAAAACAGGATATCTAGGTGTAAGATGCATGTCCTACGCATGGCTTCTATTGCACAAATTGGTAAGTAAAGCCCTACAGACATGTTTTCTACCCATTAATTAAACTAAGCATGCATAATCCCTCCCAATTTCACTATAACACCAATTAGTTGTTTACAAATTATTACAAACCATGATAGCTGAATTACATAATGAAAAAAATAAAATAAGAAGCTACTCTATCGGGAGCCTTCAACTAGGCCTAATCTTACAACCTCACTTCTTTCAAGTTTCACAGCCTTGACCATGGTTCGGGTGCGGCAAAGCTCCCTAAGGGCCCAATAGGGGTCCTTGGCCAATACCAGCACCCAAACATTACAAAAATGTTTGAACCAGTGCAGTGTGGAATTACCAGCCTTGTGCATCAAAGTTCAATGGGTACTCAAAGGTGCCCAAGGCAATGCTTACACGAAGGGGGGTAGAACCTAAACTCTAGGAGTAGCGAGAGTGATAGAATTTTCTTTAAAGAAATTGAGTTGAAAAGCAGTTTTTTTTTAAAAAGAATGATCCATGTAGAACCAGCTTTGAAAGAAAAACAATGGGACAGTTTTGACAAAACTCAGAACCAAAATACCTCATATAGTTCCAGGCAGTAAACACAAACAGGGAAAAGGGGAGTGGGGTAAATAATTCACATGTAAAAACACAGTTGCACCTAGATACCAAAAGAAAGCATTTCAAAACATAGACAGTCAACAGGTTTCAACCAAAGGGCTCATGATCACATGCTGAGAATGTACTGGGGCTAGGGAGTAGGAGAGAACATGCATTAAGCAAACCAGTAGGCATGCTGGATTAATAGGAGGATAGTCACACAGGGGCATGCTAGTTGCAATAAGGACAGCCGAACCATAAGTAAAAGCATAGAAGAAACAAAAAAAAGTGCAGCATGTATAAAAGCATATTGTTTTGGATGCTACAAATCAAATAGAGGGAATACCAGTCAAGGATGAGATAGTGTAGAGCAGTAGTGTGCAGGGAAGTCAGCAGTAGTATGCAGACCAAACAATCAACAATGTATAGAGCAATAGAATAATGGAGCAGCCCCCAAAGATCAATCATTCTTGGCTTTCAGCCGACTGAGTAATCAGTAATCCACAGGAAAGTGGGAGAGGATGTGTAGAAAATAAGAGAGAACACTGAGTATTCTCATGTGTGTAAGAGAGAGTTCAGAGCAATGGGACCTTTTTGTTCTTGTGTATGATGTGCAATGTATCAGTGTGTAATGCAAAAGAGAATGGGGGTACTTATAGCTCTCAAATTAAGTGAAAATAAGGTAATACGTATAGACTGATCATAGTTATGGAAATAATACCAATTAGAATCAGTTAAAAACTCCGACTCCCTTCAATTAAGGAGTCATAGTTCAAACGGGTACAAATTGGATCAAATAAGGAAAATTATTATTTGCAAGACTGGTATTTCCATAATAGGAGTAGTAAAAGTACACAGAATATTTCAAGAAAGGAAAGTATAAGGACAACATATTGTGCACATAAATTAGTTCAAAGAATCACGGATGAAATTGAAAATCACAGGGAATCAGTATTAAGTAAGGAGAGCATTTCACAAATAAGGAAGTGATTTAAAAATCAGTGTAAAACTTCTAAGGAAAACATATACAAATTTTGGGATTCGAAGAGATGCACAAAATCAGCAGAATATTTGGTAAATGATGCACAATTAGACCTATAAAACACAATAGGCATGAAAATCAGAGAACCCTAAGCAAGAAATCACAGAATCAATAGAAGGCTGGAACCCTAATAGCAAAATTAAAGCATGGAACTCGGAGAGTAACCAGAGGATCACACCAACAAGCACATAGCATAAACATAAACACATAATACTCAAAAAATCAGAAGATATAGTGATTTCGAAAGGGTTCAGGAAACCCTAGTTTTAAAAGAAGAACAAAACGTTGAAAACTTGAACAATCGAAAAGATCTAGTAGAGAGTAGTGTAAAACACAAAAGAATAAGTTAAAAATCGTTTAAAAAGACAAGGTTTTTAAGAAAATTAGGGTTTCGTAATAAACCAGTGAGAGGTACGGAACCTGGCTGTGAAACTCGTTAATAATGATGCTCGCAGCACCATCGAACCATAAACTATCGGAGAAAGGTCAGAGACAAACCAGGCAGAGCTTCCGATGACCATCTTGCATGGTGGAGGCTTCTGGAGTCTCGAAGATAGAGGGAATCAACAAGACAAGGTTTCACGGTGGCTGGTGGTCGAGAGAAGTGAGGCTGGAGGTGGCCGGAGAGACGGTCGATTCATTGGAGACGAAGGAGAGAACCAGAAGGTTCTAGAGAGAAGGGAGAGCAAGAATCAGTGTAGAGAAAGAGAGAGACCATCTCTGAAATGAGGGGTTTGGAGGGGGGGGGGTTGTTGAATTTAATTTTGGAAATAAAACCTGGGCCGTTGATCTCATTTGATTAACGACTCAGATTAGATTAAAGCTGGACCGAGTCATTAAATCGGTATGGGTCGGGTGATTTGAGGACTGGGTCGGGGGTTTTGGGGTTGAAATTGGGGGTTCAATTTGTGGTTAAAATTGGAATGTAAAGGGGTTATAATTGAAATGAAAGAGGCTAAATGTTAAACAGTCATTTCTTCCCTTTTTATTTTAATAAAAATAGTTAAAATAGTTTTAAAAACCAATTAAAAGCACTAAATTGAGTAATAACATATAAATGTTAATTAAAAAAAACACGGGGAGCGATTTTGTAATTATAAAATACTATTAATCGGAAAATAGGCTATGATTGCAATTATAGCAATTTAGCTTTAAAAATACCAAATAAATTATATAAAATATGCAAAATAAATCACCTTAATTATATCTGGGTGTAAATATGAGAATAAGATAAATTATTCACCAAAAATGATAGTCTGGATGATTCACCTAAACATGATATCTAGCATGATTGACAGCTTAATTACTTTATCACATGGTGAAAACACAGATTTCAACAAAATAGGACCACTATACAGTACCATGGATACAACGGAATCACAATTCACAGGGTGCACGCCTGTCACCTAGCATGTGCACCACCTCAATACGAATTACACAATACGTAATTCGGGATTTCACACACTCAGCACTAAGTTTAGAATAGTTACTTACCTCGAACAAGCCAATTCCAATACCGAGCAAGCCACGCGATGCTCAAAAAATTCCATCTCGCGCGTTCCGACCTCCTAATGGCTCGAAACTAACGAAAAATAACTCAAATACATCAAACAATGCTAAAGGAACCAATTCCGCTCGAAAAAGGTCGAATATTTAATCAAAAGCCCAAAATCGGCCAAAAAGCTCAACCCGGGCCCGCACCTCGGAACCCAACAAAACACAAAAAATATGACAACCCATTTAATTATGAGTCTGACCATACTAATTTCATCCAATTCCGACTCCAAATCGATGTTCAAAACTCAATTACTCACTTTAGAAAAGTTTTTGATAAAAATCCCTAATTTTCCAATCAAAATATGGATTAATTCAAAAATGAACTATTGTGATCATATTAAAATACAAAAATTGAAGTTACATACTGACCCACATCAAAAGACAAGAAGAACGCCGCAAAAATCACCTCAATCGGAGCTCTAGAACTCAAGATATGCTCAAAATACCAAAAGAACGCAGTCTGACTTTTTTATACACAGGGATTTTTGCTTTTGCGAAAAAAACGCCGTACTTGCGCATCTCCAGCTGTAATTTCCGCTTTTGCGGACCATTTTTCGCTCCCGCGCAGCCGCAGATGCGGACACTACTTCGGATCTGCGATACACTAGCACCAGCTCTCTTATCCGACACTAAAATGAGCATAATTCCCTCATACGATGTCCAAATTCGATGATTCTTTTTGCTATGGCTCAGTAATTATGATACGGATCTAATGATTTAATCAAAACAGAAATTGGAGCTTATTTTCTTAATGTGGTACCATTTATTCTTGAAGAAACGACGTCAAAACATAAAAAACGAGCGCAACACAATTCGAACCTATCCAAAACTCTCCCGTGCCCCTCGGGACCCCGTTCGAACAAACCAAAAAGTCCCATATCAAAAAACAGACCTATTTTAGGCCTCAAAACACACATAACAACATCGAAACGATGAATCACGCCTCAATTCGAAATCAATGAACTTGAAACTTCAAACTTCCACAACTGATGCCGAAACCTATCAAATCACATCCGATTGACCTCAAATTTTGCACACAAGTTACATTTGACATTACGGACCTGTTCCAACTTCCGGAATCGGAATCCGACCCCAATATCAAAAAGTCCACTCCCGGTCAATCTTTCCAAAATTTCAATTTTCGCAATTTCAAGCCTAATTCTATTCCGGACCTCCAAATCACAATCTGGACGCGCTCTTAAGTCCAAAATCACCCAATGGAGCTAACGGAACCATCAAAAATCCAATCCGAGGTCAAATACTAAAAAGTCAAAGTTGGTCACCCCTTTCAAAATTTAAAGCTTCTAGCAGAGAATCATTCTTCTAAATCAATTCCGAATAGCATGAAAAGCAAAACCGACGATTCACATAAGTCATAATACATCATACGGAGCTACTCATGACCTCAAACAAGCGAGAAAAGTGTAAATGCTCAAAACGACCGGTCGGATCGTTACATCCTCCCCCATTAAACATACGTTCGTCCTCGAACGTGTCCAGAGTTGTTCTCAAAGACATCAAACCGCAGTGTAACCTCACCATGCACATGCTCGAGGGTGATCCCACGTCACCCTATCCCATATAGGTCTGATAACACAACATAACTGAAAAATCATAATTCAACCTAGCCCATAAACCTTAGGACCAAATTTTCACATCCGAAATTTTCTATAAGATCAGAATCTCGCATCTACACATTGTATAAGTCTGAACAAGATGTATCAAGCCATATACATAACCCTAGATGTAATCACATGATATACCTCAAAACTCAAATACTCATAGAGATAATTTCTAATCACAATAGCTGCTCAAAATAACCCAATGCCGGTAATAAACTTCTTATCAAAGAAAGCCTCGTTCTAACACCTTCATATACTGCCAATGATGAAAGAAGCACGCAGAAACTCATAATCATTCGTCAGATCAACAAGTAATGGAGCTCCCTCTCCTTCGACAAGGACTATAGCAAATTCCTAATCCGACTTTCGATGTTATTCTTCCAACCATGCTGTAACCAATCCGATAGTATTCATTCTAGGTCTCATGACCCCATCTCATCCAACACGGCCACTATAGTGACATGACACATCAATACAATCTAAAGCCACAACTCGTGCAATCCGTGCACCAATAAGCAACATTCCAAATGTACTCAATCATGGAAAATGACTCAGACGAGAGAACTGTCTCGCAAGCTCAACAGGCACCGCCACAACGCAATGCTAAGAACTTATCACACATAAACAAAACACACGAATCTAACACAAAGGATCATGTCTCAACATAACTCCGCTATAATGTGTGACACATCCAAACGCTGGTCCATATTATATACCTCGAGCCACCTTGCTCAAAATCAATAACCACACAAAATTCGACATCAAGCACCCAAAGTGCATTACCATAACCACGGAGAAGCAAATGACACAACGCCACACAAAACCCGAAAGAGAATAACCAATATGCCATCAACCAAGCAATACCCAATACTCTTCTCGCTCAAATTCCGCTATAAGACCCCCATAGAACCGCACCATATGTGCATATAACTAACAAATCATAACTCCTCGTAGCATAGACGAGTAACTCAAAGATCATTTCAGAACACGAATAAGCTCAACAATAATCGAATGGCACATCCCTCAACAATAGCAGTATGGAGCCAACCAATCCGACTCGATATAGAATACACATCCTAATTGGGCCTAACAATGCACCCCCAAATCAGCTCTAGACACCCACAAATAGATCAATAAACCTATGAAAGTCCACAATGACTGAATCATAACACATACTATCATCTGGCTAGCTTCGTCCACAACTTCACAGTCCATAACCATAAAATAATCTACTCATGAGAACTTCCAATCTCCAAATCCACAGAGCACATGAATCACCATATCTGATCCCAACTCCACCGCCCGAATATCTAACATATCTCTCATACACGATCATCCCACGAGGAATACTTCTAAAATTCTTCCGTGCCATATAGCATAATTTGAATATCAGCAGTCGATCAACTAGGAGAGTGCCTCAATACCAATGAAGTATCCATAAATCAAACACATTGCCCCTTCTAAAATGTATATTCTCATTTAGTCATACCAAATAGTAATGTTATTTACCTAGTCATCTGAAACCGTCCATGGTGCCTAAGAATTTATGTCCTTCCCTTCAAAACTGAATCGTGACCTTGCACGTGCCAATCTCAACCCACACAACACACCGCATATACCATGCCATCATATGAAAAATACGAGAACTTCATAATCCACTCCGAGTCACAAGCAAATACATACTCAATTAGCTAAGAACTTTCCATTTGATTTTATCCGGAGAAAATCATATGCTCCTCACGCCAGTAGGAAATATACTCCTCGAGCCGTGGTAGAAACCATTGAGATCTCTTTGAAACCCATTTGCACATAATTAAGCCATCCGAACTAAATCTCTCTAACTCAACCAAGCCACGTAGGTCACCAAAAACCCAAGAGCATTGCCACGAAACACCTATAGAAACCCACCACATCATAAGCACCCAAAGAACCAATCATATCCATTACCATGCCGATCCAACCTACTACCAAGTTGTCCTATTTCTGCGAGTTCCTTCTGAATTACCTTCAAATTGATACTTATCCTCGCCATAATACCACAATCCTCAGCCAAAACTTACTACACAAGACCCTAGTATAAAACCACACCGCCCTAAGGCTCATAAGCCGTTGAATACTCTCTTAAGCACTCAAAAAGCACCACAACCGAGATACCCACTATGAAGAGACCTTCTGTAAATTTAAAGCTGTTCATTTTACCTTCCTGATACTGAATGTAGAATCCATAATGATATAGAAATACTGCAAGTCTCGACACCATCCAATGTAACTCTCAGCTTCTAGCCATATATAAATCCGCAACATTCTTAATTGCCACATATAAATCTTGAATTCATTAGAACCATTCTCGAAAGTCATCCACTCGACTCGAATCTCAATAGCACCTCCCAAACGAACCGAACGAACTGTGCCCTATTTGCCCCCCAACACCCTAAGAAGTAATTCAAACCTCTAAGCAACCGAGCAAATTTTTACTCCATGAACACTACATCCTTCACTAATAACCACTCAATCATTCCATGATTTCCATATACCCATAGAGTGTTATACAACCCGATCCAGAAATTCCCTTACTCGAGTCATCCTCGATCTTAACCTCTGTAAGCCATAACTGATTCACCGGTATACCTCAAACTAAAACCAATACAACACATAACCACGCAATGAACCCGTCGATAGAAGACTCCCCCACTTGGCTCAAAGCCAAGGAATAAAGCATTTGATAACTTATAATACCTATACTATGTTGCGGCCCAAAATTCCGCACTCAAATTCAACTAAATCCTTCATAAGCTCATGTAACACAAACCATCTAATATCTCAAATCATCTGCAAACCTCGCATTCACCCTTGTAACAGTCAATCCAACTCTCATAAGCGATCCACACTCTGATTGCAACACATATAATTCACTGGTAAAAGAGGACTCGCTACAAAACAACATAGGGATCACACAACCTCAGGACACCCTACAGGAGATAACCCACCTGCTTAGCCTCAAACTGACATCTTTCTATACCCTTCCATAGTCACAACCACTATGCAATTACTTAATCTTCCTGATTCCAAACTCATCAACAAGACATAAGAATCTAATTCATTGCACAATTAACCCGCATGAAATATCTTCCAATACACTCATAACACGAGACTATACGTCCTATCAAGACAGAAATCAAGCACCCGATAGTCCTTTCTACACCTCAAGCAAACCCTCCTCGTCACATTCAAAACATATGAACACATCTCGCAGTCACATCATACTCCTCATGTAGCCATCCAGCCACAAATTCCACTAATAGAGACACTACCTGACATATAAATCCAAAAGCACGTGCTCACACAATCAACATCTCTATGCACAAGCTACAGTCAAAACCCGGCCTCAAGTCCTCCAGACTGGCCCATCATCAGCATACTGAAATTACATCTCGCACCTTATCCAGGGAATTATAAGCCATCAATGCACAGCTAATACCGAGCGCTCATGTGCGCATACGAATGCGTGGAAGGAAATAAAAGGATTACGCTTCAAGATGAATCGATGTCGCACGATAAGGAAAGAAAGATGGGAAGTATATCCTAAATGCCCTGTTGCCTCTCGAAGATAGGTATGGACGTCATCATACCAATCAGCAAGACTCTATTAGACACTTGGTCATGACTTGTAGAATCTATGAACCTATAGCTCTGATACTAATTTGTCACGACCCGAAATGCACCAGTCATGATGGCACCTAACGCAACCCGCTAGGTAAGTCAACTAACAACTATCCAATTCCAATAATATAATAAAATAATTAAACAAAAAGAATTTTCTGAATCTTATACATTTCCCAACGACTGGTAGTACAAATCATGAGCTTCTAAGAATAGAGTTTACAAAGCTGATATGAAGAAAATACATCTTCTATTTGAAAAGTACATAAACATAGTTTTATAAATCTAAGGCTACCATGAACAAGAGGCAGCTACAACAAGAATGCAGGTACATCAACAAATCCAGCTCCCATCGAACACTGCAACCTCAGCAGCCAACATCCGCACGCAATGCGCAGAAGTGTAGTATCAGTACAACCGATCGCATGTATTGGTAAGTAACAAACCTAACCTTAGGTTGAAAGTAGTGACAAGCTAGAACAAAGGTCGGGTCCAACACCAATAGCCAACAACAATTCATAATAACGTAAAGCAAGTAATAAAAGGAATAACTCGGAATTCAAAATGTTTAGCTTATTCATAATTTCCTGAAAATAGTTCCGTTTTTCAAGTATATCAGTGAAAACCTAATTCCTTTACCGAAATCGTCAAAAATATGAGTAAGTTTGAAAACTAAAAAATTTCCCAAAAACCTTTCATCAGGTAAATGTTTCATTTTCAGATAGCATAAGGAAAGTACATCTCTATGCCTACATGTCAGGATACAGGTAAAAAACATGAATGTCACCAAAATCGGGCAGCAAAAGAAAATGCATCTCTATGCATGTATCTCAAGTATGCATGGCAAAGACAATGCCTCTCAGTGATCAACTGATGTACTCACACTCTCAAAGTACTCAACCTCACTGTCTCGCATTATCTCTTACCGTGCTCAATACTCGGCACACTCAATCACTCAGCACTGTACAATACTCGTTGTGGCGTGCAAGTCGATCCACATATATAGAGTCATAAGGTTAGTTGCGGCGTGCAACCCGATCTATATACATATATCCATAAGGCTCGTTGCGGGGTGCAACCCAATCGAAACTAACCAAAAATTACTCAAATACATCAAACAATGCTAAAGGAACCAATCCTAATCGAAAAAGGTCGAATGTTTAATCAAAAGCCCAAAATCAGCCAAAAAGCCCAACCCGAGCCCGCACCTCGGAACCTGGCAAAACTCACAAAATCTGACAATGCACTCAATTATGAGTCCAACCATACTAATTTAATCCAATTCCGACTCTGAATCGATGTTCAAAACTGAATTATTCACTTTAGAAAAGTTTTTGACAAAAATCCACAATTCTCCAATCAAAATATGGATTAATTCAAAATTGAACTTCTGTGATCATATTAAAATACAAAAATTGAAGTTATATACTGACCCCCATGAAAAGACGAGAAGAATGCCGCAAAAATCACCTCAATCAGAACTCATGATATGCTTAAAATACCAAAAGAACGCAGTCTGATTTTTTTATACACAGGGATTTTCGCTTTTGCGATAGAAACTCCGCACTTGCACATTTCCACCTGTCATTTCTGCTTTTGCGGACCATTTTTCGCACCCCCGTGGCCGCAGATGCGGACACAAATTTGCATCTGCTTCGCATTTGCGAAACACCAGCACCAGCTCTCTTATCCGACACTAAAACGAGCATAACTCCCTCATACGATGTCCAAATTCGACGATTCTTTTTTTCTATGACTCCGTATTTATGATGCGGATCTGATTCTTCAATAAAAACATAAATTGGAGCTTATTCGCTTAATGTGGTACCATTTATGCTTGAAGAAACGACGTCGAAACATCAAAAACGAGCGCAACACAATTCGAACGTATCCGAAACTCTACCGTGCCCCTCGGGACCCCGTTCGAACAAACCAAAAAGTCCCATATCATAGAAGGACCTACTTTAGGCCTCAAAACACACATAACAACATCGAAACGACGAATCACACCTCAATTCGAAATCAATGAACTTGAAACTTCCACAACTGATGCCGAAACCTATCAAATCACGTTCGATTGACCTCAAATTTTGCACACAAGTCACTTTTGAAATCAAGGACCTGTTCCAACTTCCGAAATCGGAATCTGACCCCGATATTAAAAAGTCCACTCCCGGTCTAACTTTCCAAAATTTTAATTTTCGCCATTTCAAGCCAAATTCTATTGCGTACCTCCAAATCACAATCCGGACGCGCTCCTGAGTCCAAAATCACCCAACGGAGCTAACGGAACCATCAAAAATCCAATCCGAGGTCAAATACTAAAAAGTCAAAGTTGGTCACCCCTTTCAAAATTTAAAGCTTCTAGCAGAGAATCATTCTTCTAAATCAATTCTGAATAGCCTGAAAACCAAAACCGACGATTCACATAAGTCATAATACATCATACGGAGCTAATCATCCCTCAAGTAACTGAGCGAAGTGTAAATGCTCAAAACGATCGGTCGGGTCGTTACAAGGACCATGCCTTCGCAAATGCGATGATAACTCAAGAACACACTGAGTCGCAAATGCGACTTTGATAGTTTGCAAATGCGAACATCCTCCTCGCAAATGCAAGGCTACCCAGTCTAGCCTATGCTACGCAAATGCGAACACTTGTTCGCAAAAGTGAGGCTCGCAATTATCACGACCCAGAATTTCAACCCCTCGAGACCGTGATGGAGCCTAACATTTTACTTGCTAGGCAAGTCAATGTTAGAGATTGTTTTAAGACATTTTAACAATTCAAATTAAATGATTAGCAAGAAAATGAATAACCTGAAATAAAGTGAATCAACAAAATAATTGCAATATCTAGATACAATCCAAGAAGTGGTGTCACAAGTGCACGAGCGACCAGAGTGCTACAATTAAATGTATGAAAGAAAACATAAATGTCTAAAATGAAATAAACAACTAGAGTAATGTAGGAAAGGACTTAAAGGCTGCGAATGTCGTGCAGCTCTACCTCAAGTCTCCTGTCAAGAACCGGATAATCTACTGACCGCCGCTAGGACCGACTCCAAAATCTGCACAAGAAGTGCAGAGTGTAGTACGAGTACAACCGACCCCATGTACTTTGTAAGTGACAAGCCTAACCTCAATGAAGTAGTAACGAGGCTAAGGTGGGTCACTTAAAATAACATGTACGCAGTATAATAATAATAATAGGAAAGGAAACCTGGAAATAATGGTAAAACAAAAATCTAATGAAAACAACTAGAACCTCGAAATCCGTAAATCCAGAAATATCAGTCCTCAAAATCCCTTATGAAAATACGGAAATCTAACACAATACAACAATGAGTACAACAGACAAAATCTGTTGCGACGCGCAACTCGATCCCACAGTACAAACACAATCCTCCCTTACTTCACAATATCAATATCAAGAATAACAAATAAAATTCGTTGTGCCATTCAACCCGATCCCACCATATCAATATCAAATCATCCCTTATTTCACCATATCAATATCAAAATCACACATAAAATCAGTTGCGGCGTGCAACCCGATCCCACCATATAAATATCAAAATCCTCCCTTATTCCACCATAGCAATATTAAAATCAGTCCAACAGCTCAATTCACAAGAATCTCTATGATTAAAGAATATGAAAGCAAAGCGATAAAGGAACCCCGTACCAAATCAAGGAATGCTACAATTAATTCAAAATAACAAGACAGCAAATATATGACAGTTAAAGTGCACAAGTAAGACATTAGGGCAAGTAGCAATTAATCATGGAATCATGGGAGAAACAAATAAATGGAAAGTAACAAGTTACGGCATAGAAAGCAATTAAAGCATGTAACAGTTAAGATTTGGAATAAAATAATTAATGAAATACGGAAAAGCATGAGAACAATTATTTTGATGGCGTATTTACAAGCGTCACCTTGCATATACGCCGCTACACATGTAATTCACATAACATATAGTTCAAGGCTTCTTAATTCCCTCAAGTCAAGGTTAGACCCAACACTTACCTCGCTCCATAAGCAAATAAAAGCCCGACGGGGGCCTTTTCTCTAAAATCTGCCTCCAAACCAATCGAATCTAACTAAAATCGACTTAATATCCACAGACTATGCTAGGGAAATCAATTAAAATACATAAAGTTAAGATCTTTACACTTTTCCCAAAATGTCAACTCCGGAGCCGCTTGGTCAAAACCCGAGGTTCGACTAAAATTCGATTACCCATTCACCCTGAGCCTGATTATGTGATTAGTTTCGAAATTTGACCTTTATTTGAGGTCTAAATCTCAATTTAAAAAAAAAGAAAAAAAAAGAAAAATCAATTCGACCCAAATTCCTAATTTTCTACCATTGAAGAGCATAAACTGAGGTTAGAAATTAATGGGTGTTGATGGAAATGGAAGAAAACAAGTTAAAGTATATTAAACCTATAAAATGGATATGAAATTTCTCTTCAAGATCGCCTCTAGGCCGGGCTCTAATGTGAAGATAGTGAAAAATGAAAAAATCTCGTGCTTGGGACATTTTAAATAACTGGCGTCAGGTCTTCATCGCGTTTGTGAGAGACTTGACGCGATCGCGAAGAATAACATCCCTATAGGCCTTCGCGTTCGCGAGATCCCCTACGCATTCGCGATGGCTCTGCCCTTCTGGCTTCGTGTTCGCGAACCTATGATCGCGTTCCCCAAAATCCCCACAAAGCTTCGTGTTAGCGTGTGGGTGGTCGCGTTCGTGAAGGGTAAGCCCCCCAAAGCTTCGCGTTCGCGAGCTATTCCACGCGCTCGCGTAGAGTAAAACCACCCCAGTCCCAAGTTCCCCTTAGCGATCGCGAAGCACAAAACACCAGAATCAGAAACCAGCAATCCTTTAAGTCCGAAATGCTCCGTAGCCTATCTGAAACTTACCTGAGCCCCTCGGGCTCCAAACCAAACATGCACACAAGTGTAATAACATCATACGAACTCGCACACGCGATCAAAATACCAAATAACACCTAGAACTACGAAACGGACATCAAAATGAATGAAATTTTCAAAGAAACATAAGAACTTATAAATAAGCAACCAGATGTCCGAACCACGTCAAATCAACTCCGTTTTGCACTAAATTTTGCAGATAAGTCAGAAATAGTGAAATGAACCTATGCGAAGTTCCGGAACAAAAATTTGAACCCACTAACAACAAAGTCAACCTGCGGTCAAACTTAAGAATTCTTCTAGCCTTCAATTTACTAGTTTTCGACAAATTACGTCATATCAAGTTAGAGACTTCCGAATTCCATTTCAGGCATACGCCCAAGTCCCAAATCATGATACGGACCCACTGGATCGTCAAAACACTGATTCAGGTTCGTTTACACAAAATGTTGACCGTAGTCAACTCAAATAAGTTTTTAAAGCTAGATTTAACTTTTTCATAGATTTTTCACATAAATTTTTTTTAGGAAAAAGACACAGACTGCGCATGTAAATCGAAGAAGACTAAACAGAGCTATTCGAGGTATCAAAACATAGAAAGAAAGGTTAAAACTTAAAATGACCTATCAGGTCATCACATTCTCCACCTCTAAAATAAACGTTCGTCCTCAAACGGATGTACAGAGGTTCCTGGACTGGTGAAAAGGTGTGGATATCTATTCTGCATGTCCGACTCAGACTCCCACATTGCTGCCTTGATCGACTGACCTCTCCACTGCACTAGAATTAAAGGATAACTCTTAGACCTCAACTTCCAGATCTGCCGGGCTAGAATGGCCACCGGCTCCTTCATAAGTCAAATCCTTGTCCAATTGGACTGAACTAAAATCTAACACATGGGAAGGATCATCGTGATACTTCCGGAGCATGGACACATGGAGCACCGGATGGATTTGTGATAAACTAGGTGGTAATACCAGTCTGTAGGCCACCTCACTCACTCTCTCAAGAATCTCAAAGGGTTTGATATACCTAGGGCTCAACTTGCCCTTCTTCGCGAACCTCATCACACCCTTCATGGGTGAAACCCGGAGCAATACCCTCTCTCCAACCATGAATGCAACATCGCGAACCCAATGATCGGCATAACTATTCTGTCTAGACTGAGTTGTGCAAAGTCGATCATGAATAATCTTGAACTTGTCCAAGGCATCCTAAACCAAATCGGTACTCAACAACCGAGCCTCTTCCGGCTCAAACCAATCAACTGGCGAACGGCACCGCCTCCCGTACAATACCTCATAGGGAGACATTTGAATACTCGACTGGCAGTTGTTATTGTAGGCAAACTCCGCAAGCGGCAAGAACTGATCCCAAGAACCCCCAAAATCCACAACACAAGCGCGAAGCATATCCTCTAATATCAAAATGGTGCGCTCAGACTGCCCGTCCGTCTGGGGATGAAATATTGTACTCAACTCAACCCGTGTGCCTAACTCACGTTGTACGGCCCTCCAGAAGTGCGAGGTGAATTGCGTACCTCGGTAAAAAATGATAAACATGGGCACACTGTGAAGATGAACGATCTCGCAGATATAGATCTCAACTAACCGCTCTGAAGAATAGGTAACTACCACTGGAATGAAATGTGTCGACTTGGTCAACCTATCCACAATGACCCAAATCGCGAACTTCTTCTGAGTCTGTGGGAGACCAACAACAAAATCCATGGTAATGCGCTCCTACTTCCACCCAGGAATATCTAGGCTCTGAAGCAAACTACCAGGCTCAGATGCTCCTACTTTGCTTGCTGACAATTCAGACACCAAGCTACATATGCAACTATATCCTTCTTCATTCTCCTCCACCAATAAATCTACCGCAAATTCTGATACATCTTGGCGGCACCCGAATGAATGAAATACTGCAAAATATGGGCCTCCTCAAGGATTAACTCACGAAGCCCATATACACGGGGCACATAAATCCGACCCTACATCCACAACACCCCGTCATCTCTAATAGTAATTTGCTTAGCACCACCATGCCGCACGGTGTCCTTAAGGATAAGAAAATTATGGTCATTATACTGATGCTCATACAAAGAAGACCGAGAGACCATAAAATCTAGAGCACGATTGGGATCCGAAACATCTAACCTCACGAACTGATTGGCCAAAGCTTGAACATCTGATGCTAGCGGCCTCTCCCCAACTGGAATATATGCAAGGCTACCCATGCTCATAGTCTTTCCACTCAAGGAATCGGTCACTACATTGGCCTTCTCGGGATGATACAAAATGGCTTTATCATAGTCTTTCAGCAGCTCCAACAATCTCCTCTGTCTCAAGTTGAGATCCTTTTGCTTGAATAAATACTGTAGACTCCAATGATCCATGAATACCTCACACGACACCTCGTAAAGATAGTGCCTCCAAATCTTCAGTACATGAACAGTGGCTGCCAACTCTAAGTCATGAACATGCTAATTCTTCTCATGAACCTTTAATTGCCGCGACGCATATGCAATCACCCTGCCATCCTGCATCAATACTGCACCGAGCCCAATACGAGATGAATTATAATACACCGTGTAAGATCCTAAACCTGTGGGAAATACCAACACTGGCACTATAGTCAAAGAAGTCTTTAGCTTCTGAAAGCTCAGATCACACTCATCGGACCACCTAAACGGAGCATCCTTCTAGGTCAATCTAGTCATGGGGCTGCTATGGATGAAAACCCCTCCACGAAATGGTGATAATAACCCGCCAAACACAGGAAGCTCTGAATCTCGGTAATGGAAGTAGGTCTAGGCTAGTTCTATACTGTCTTAATCTTCTTAGGATCCACTTTTATGCCCTCTGCAGATACAACATGTCCCAAAAAGGCGAGTGAGTCTAACCAAAACTCCCAATTTGAAAACTTGGCATATAACTGACTATCTCTAGGAGTTTGAAGTACAATACGAAGATGTTGCTCATGCTCCCCTCGACTGCGGGAGTAGATCAAGATATCATCACTGAATACGATAGAATCCAAATAGGGCTTGAACACCGATTCATCAAATCCATAAATGCTGATGGGGCATTTGTCAACCCAAATGACATCGCTAGGAACTCATAATGCCCATACCGAGTCCAAAAAGCTATCTTAGGGACATCAAATGCCTTAATCTTCAACTAATGGTAGACAGACCTCAAATCAATCTTTGAAAACACCTTGGCACCCTGAAGCTAATTAAATAAGTCATCAATCCTCGGCAACGGATACTTGTTCTTGATAATGACTTTGTTCAACTACCGATAGTCTATACATATCATCATCGACATATCTTTCTTCTTCACGAACAACAGGGCGCATCCCAGGCGAGATACTAGGTCTAATGAATCCCTTATCAAGCAAATCTTGTAACTTCTTCTTTAATTCCTTCAACTCCGGTGGGGCGATACGGTATGGTGGAATAGGAATAGGTTGAGTGCTCGTAGCCAAATCAATACAGAAATCAATATCTCTGTTGGGTGGCATCCCCGACAGATTTGCAGGAAACACCTCTAGAAACTCATGCGCCACAGGTAATGAATCCATGGAAGAAACCTCTGCACTAGAATAGCGAATGTAGGCCAAATAAGCTAGACACCCCTTCTCGACCATAGGTCGAGGCTTCACATAAGAAATAACCCTGCTGGTAGAATGGCCAGGAGTTCGTCTCCACTCTAATTGAGGCAACCCCGGCATGGCTAAGGTCATCATCTTGGAATGACAGTCCAATATAGCATGATAAGGTGACAGCCAATCCATACCCAAAATAACATCAAAATCTACCATATCAAGAAGTTGAAGATTTACGCTAGTCTCAAGACTCCCAATAGTAATCACACACGCGTGATAGACACGATCTACAACAATAGAATCTCTCATAGGTGTGGATACATACACAAAAGCACTCAAAGAATCACGAGGCATAACCAGATATAAAGCAAAATAGGATGACACGTCGGAATAAGTAGAGACCGGATCAAATGGAACTGAATCATCTTTATAGCAAACTGAAAAAATACCTGTGATAATGGAGTCAGATGACTTAGCCTCAGGTCTAGCTGGGAAAACATAAAATTGAGGCTGGGCCCCACCACTATGACCTACGTCTCTAGGACGGTCTCTAACTGGATGTCCTCCACCTATAACGGCCTTACCTTCACCTCTAACGGCTTGACCTCCACCTCCAGCTGCCTGATCCCAGCCTCTAGCTAGTTGAGTGGGCAGTAGAGTAACCGCTGCTGGTACCATGCCACGAGAACTCTGTTGTGGCATGCCGCCAAATAACCTTGGACAGAACCTCCTGATGTGACCAGTACCTCCACACTCAAAACACTCATCATGCTGATGTGGCTGTTGAAGCTGAAGCTTACCCGAATGGGCCGGATAACCACGGTAATAACTCTAGATCAAAGATGCACTGATAGGAGATGATGGTGCGCTGTAGGTTGGCTACCCAAAATGCGGTACATACGAACCACGAATCCCCGAAGCACTGTGAGATGCCTGAAGCGCTGACTGAAATGGCCTGGGTGGATGGCCTCAACCAAAAGTACCCCTGCCTCTAGACGAGGCAACACTAAAACCCCCAAGATGACAAGGCCTCTTATCAGACACCGGCCCCCTCTCTAGAGCACGAACCATCTCGATCCGTCTTGCAATATCTATGGCTTTCTAGACATAATATCATCACCAGTCTCCTTGTCCATCTGTAGTCTGATAGTGAAAGTGATCCCATCAGTGAATCTCCTCACTCTCTCCCTCTCAGTAGGAAGCAAAATAATGGCATGGCGAGCTAGGTCCACAAATCAAATCTCACACTGGTAATAGTCATAGTACCCTGCTGAAGACGCTCAAACTGCCTGCGGTAATCCTCTCTCAGAGTGAGAAGGATGAACTTCTCTAGAAATAGCTGTAAAAAATGATCCCAGGAAAGTGCAGGCGAACTAGCTGGTCTAGTCAACATGAAATCTCTCCACCATCTCTTGGCGGAACCAGTCATCTGAAATATAGCAAAATCGACCCCATTGGTCTCAACTATACCCATGTTGCGCAACACCTCGTGGAACGGGTCCAGGTAAACGTGGGGGTCCTCAAAAGATGCACCACTGAAATGAATAGGGAAGAGCTTTGTAAACTTGTCCAACCTCAACAAAGCCTCAGAAGACATGGCGGGCCTATCACCGGCCTATGCTGCAACAACCGGCTAAACCACCCCAACTGGCTGGGCTGCTGGAGTCTGATATAAGGGAGCCACCTACTCTGGGGTGTGAGTAGCGAGAGTCTGTGCTCGTCCCCCCAGCCCGAGAGACGGCTGCCACCACTAGAAATACATCGTCTGGGCAACACTTTTAATAAGACCCACCAAGCGGACTAGAGCGTCCTAAAGCACGGGAATGGCTATGAACCCCTCCGGGACCTGAGTTGGTCCGACGGGTACAATCTGAGCTGGGACCTCCTCCTCAAGATCAATCTGAGGCTCCACTTGGGGTGTTGCTGCTCGAGCTCTAGGCTGAGCTCTATCTCTGCCTCGGACTCCGGCTCAACGTCGGCCTTGACCTCTGCCCCTAGTAGAAGTTGCCACTGGGTGCTCCAGCTCCTATCTAGCTACAGATATTGTGCGTGTTCTCTCCATCTGCGAGAAAATAAGAATAGAATGGTTCAATCATCAATGATAGAATACAATCGCACGATAGAGAAGGATAGAAGTGAAATTGTTCCTAAAATCCATAGCCTCTGGAAGATAAGTAGAGACTTCTCCATACCGATCCTCCAGACTCTACTAAGCTTGCTCGTGACTCGTGAGACCTAGGCAACGTAGTGCTCTGATTCCAACTTGTCACGACCCGGAACTCCCACCCTCGGGACCGTGATGGCGCCTAACATTTCATTTGCTAGGCAAGCCAACGTTAAAAATTGTTTTTAGCCATTTTTAACAATTCAAATTAAGTGATAACCAAGAAACTGAATAACCTGAAATAAAGTGAATCAACAAAATAACTGTGATATCTAGATACAGTCCCAAAACTGGTGTCACAAGTGCACGGGCGACTAGAATACTATAATTAAAAGTTTGAAAGAAAGCATAACTGTCTGAAATGAAATAAACAACTTGAGTAATGTAGGAGGGGACTTCAGGGCTGCGAACGCAGTGCAGCTGTACCTCAAATCTCGTGTCAAGCACCGGATCCGAGCAATCTACTAACCACCACTAGGACTGACTCCAAAATCTGCACAAGAAGTGCAGAGTGTAGTATGAGTACAAGCGACCCCATGTGTAAGTGCCGACCCTAACCTCAACAAAGAAGTGAGGAGGCTAAGACAGGTCACTTACAATAACCTGTACGCAGTATGATAATAATAATAATAATAATAATAATAATAATAATAATAATAATAATAATAATAATAATAATAATAATAATAATAATAATAGTAATAATAATAATAATAATAATAGGAAAGTAAAACAGGAAATGACGGTAAAACAGTAATCT
Organism: Nicotiana attenuata; assembly: GCF_001879085.1. Classification (NCBI taxonomy): domain Eukaryota; kingdom Viridiplantae; phylum Streptophyta; class Magnoliopsida; order Solanales; family Solanaceae; genus Nicotiana; species Nicotiana attenuata. The sequence goes on along the minus strand of NW_017672155.1, from coordinate 29,565 downwards.
AATGAAACAACTAAATCCTCGGAATCAGTAAATCCAGAAATATCAGTCCTCAAAATCTCATATATGAAAATACTCAAAGCTAACACAATACAACAATGAGTACAACACGCAAAATCCGTTGCGACGCGCAACCCGATCCTACCGTATAAACACAATCCTCCATTTATTTCACCATATCAATATCAAGAATAACAAATAAATTCTGATGCGGTGTGCAACTTGATCCCACCATATCAATATCAAATCCTCCCTTATTTCACCATAGCAATATCAAAATCACACATAAAATCTATTGCGACGTGCAATCCGATCCTACCGTATAAGTATCAAAATCCTCCCTTATTCCACCATAGCAATATTAAAATCAGTCCAACAGCTCAATTCACAAGTATCTCTACAATTAAATAATATGAAAGCAAAGCGATAAAGGAACCCCGTAGCAAATCAAGGATTGCTACAATTAATTCAAAACAATAAGACAAGCCAAATACATGACAGTTAAAGTGTACAAGTAAGACAATTAGGGAAAGTATCAATTAATCATGGAATCATGGGAGAAACAAATAGTTTAACGCAAGAGCAAATAAATGACAAGTAACAAGTTACGACATAGAAAGATATTAATACAGGTTATAGTTCAAACATGGAATACAATAATTAGTGATATACGGGTAAGCATGGGAATAATTGTTTTGACGGCGTATATACACTCGTCACCTCTCATATACGTCGCTACACATGTAATTTACATAACATATAGTCCAAGGGTTCCTAATTCCCTCAAGTCAAGGTTAGACCCAACACTTACCTCGCTTCGCAAGCAAATCAAAGCTCAACCGGGCCTTTCCTCTAAAATCTGCATCAAACCAATCGAATCTAACCAAAATTGACTTAATATCAACAAACAATGCTAGGGAAATCAAATACAATACATAAAGTTAATATCTTTACACTTTTCCCAAAAAATCAACAAAAGTCAACCCAGGCTCAATTGGTCAAAACTGAGGTTCAGACCAAAATCTGATTATCCATTCACCCCCGAGCCCGATTATATAATTAGTTTCGAAATTCGACCTCAATTTGAGGTTTAAATCTCGATTTCACTAACCCCCCCCCTCCCCCCAATTCTACCCAAATCCCTAATTTTCTATCATGAAAAAGCATAAACTAAGGTTAGAAATCGGGTGTTGATGGAAATGGAAGAAAACAAGTTAAAGTATACAAACCAATGAAATGGTGATGAAATTTGTCTTCAAAATCACCTCTAGGCCGATCTCTATTGTGAAGATAGTGAAAAATGAAGAAAATCCCGTACTGTGGTCATTTTAAATCACTAGCGCTGGGTCTTCATCGTGTTCGCGAGAGATCTGACGCGATCGCGACGAACAACAACCCTATAGGTCTGCGCGTTCACGAGATGCCCTATGAGTTCGCGATGGCTCTGCCCCTTGACCTTCGCGTTCGCAACACTATGATAGCGTTTGCATAGTACACTGCCCATCTCCCCTAGAATCCCCACAAAGTTTCGCGTTCGCATGTGGGTGGTCGCGTTCGCGATGTGTTCCCAATGTTCGCGTAGAGCAAAACCACCCCAACCCCAAGTTCCCCTTCGTGATCGCGAGAGTGGTTTCGCGATCGCGAAGCACAAAATACCAGACATCAGAAACCAGCAATCCTTCAAGACTAAAATGGTCCGTAGCCTATCGGAAACTCACCCGAGCCCTTCGGGCTCCAAACCAAACATGCACACAACTGTAATAATATCATACGAACTCGCTCGTGTGATCAAAATACCAAAATAACACCTAGAACTACGAATCGGACATCAAAATGAATGAAATTTTCAACGAAACTAAAGAACTTTTAATTTAGCAACCGGATGTCCGAATCACGTCAAATCAACTCCGATTTGCACAAAATTTGGCAGACAACTCATAAATAGTGAAATGAACCTATACCAAGTTCCGGAACCAAAATCCAAACCCGGTAGCAACAAAGTCAACCTACGGTCAAACTTAGGAACTCTTCAAGCTTTCAATTTATTAGTTTTCAACAAATTACGTCAAATCAAGATAGAGATTTCCGAATTCGATTCCGGGCATACGCACAAGTTCCAAATCACGATATGAACCCACTAGAACCGTCAAAATACTAATCAGGGTCCGTTTACATAAAACGTCGACCATAGCAACTCAAATGATTTTTAAGCTAAATTTCACTTTTTCATAGATTTTTCACATTAAAAAAATTTCGTAAAAAGACACGGACTGTGCATGAAAATCGAGAAAGGGTAAACGGTGCTATTCAAGGTCTTGAAACATAGAAATAAAGGTTAAACTTGAAAATGACCTATTGGGTCATCACAACAATTATGAGCCGGAACTCGCATATGCGAGATCTGCAGCAGAGCATCGGCAATAGAAATTCACCAACAATCCTAGCATTAGCCAAACTGATCCAAAATACGTCTGTAACTCACTCGAGCCCCTCGGACTCCAAACCAAATATGCACACAAGTGTAATAACTTCATACGAACTTGCTCGCGCAACAAAATCACCAAAATAACATCTTAATCTACGAATTAATCCTCAAAACTAATGAAATTTTAAAGTGGAACTCAAGAACACTAGAATCAAATTTAAGCGTCTGAATCATGTCAAATCTATTCCGAATTGAACCAAATTTTACAGAAAAGTTTCAAATAGCAATACGAAACTATTTCAAGTTTCAACATCAAAATCTGAACCTGTTAGCTAAGAAGTCAACTTACGGTCAAACTTAGTAATTTTTTAACTTTCAAAAATGCTAGTTTTCGGAAAAATGAGTCAAAACAAATTAGGGATTTCCGAATTTAATTTCAGGCTTACGCTCAAGTCCCAAATCACGACACGGATCCATCAGAATCGTTAAAATACCGATCCGGGTCTGTTTATATAAAAACATTGACCGTAGTCAACTCAAACCATTTTAAGGCAAAAATTCACATTTTCTTCAATTTTTCACATACAAACTTTCTGGAATAAGACACGAACTGCGCATGCAAATTGAAGAATACTAAACAGAGCTAATCGAGGTCTCGGAACACGGAAATAGAGGCTAGATATCAAAATGACCTATCGGATCATCACACCATTAGACAAATTTCAAAAAATATTTAGAGTTTAAATATGTATAGGTTTAGCTATGAATATATTATGTATTTGCTTTCTTCAATATTTAACTAGTGAAATATGCATATCTTTTGAGATTTAAATTTGAATATTTTTCTTATCTTTTATATGGAACACTAAAAAGGAAAAATAAATGATTTTTGAATAATTTTTATCTATAACAGCAAAAAAATATTTAAACGTCAAATGTTGTTATCGGTATATAATAACCATTCACTATAAAAACAAAAGAATATCGGAACAAACGAAATTATTATAATGAGGGTTGACTATACTAATTAACTCCCGACATTGGTGCAGGGGCGCCCCTTCAATAAAGCATGTGAAGAAACTACTTTAGGCCTCACATTTGTGGGGGGGGGGGGGGGGGCGGCATTTTTTTTTACACCTAATCGGCTATGTATAAGTTTTAAAAATGGTTCTGTGAAGTGAAAAAGTGTGATTTCTTTCTTTAACAAGTATAGAGAAGAAGGATTTGCAACTGCTATGATTTATACCACGAAAATTACAATTGAAATGCATATCAAACCCGAACTTCATAAGAAACGTTTGATATATAGGAAGTAACAATTTGATGAGAATGTTGATGATAAAATCGCAAAATATTTCGAAGAGTCCTTTGGAGTTGATTACTTTATACATAGTAGATAAGGCTAGTTTTCACTTCAAAATATATTTGAAAACTTTGAAGCATATGAAAATATTTTGGTTTTATATTTAGCGATAAAAATTAAGATCACTAGATAATGAAAATTTAAAAAAATGTTGCCTTAATCTTGAATATTCCTTAAAGCATAATAATCAATTCGATATTGGTGGCTTAGATTTATTTTCAGAATTAAAAATATTAAGAAAAATTATACAATTAGAAGATAACGGTTCAATTGATACACTCGGTCAAATAAAAAGATTTGATCCCTTTTACAATGCCTATATTACTTATGGAACAATGTTAATAACTCTTGTTACCGCCGCTTCAACGAAAAAAAAATTCAAAATTAAAATTGATAAACTATTACATAAGATCAATAATGTCTCAAGAAAGGTTAAATGGATTAGGTATTGTTTGCCCGTAAAACGGTACAATTGAATTTATACGTGATTTCTAGACAAGTGAATTAATTCGATCTTGAAATAATAAAAAAAATTAAAGAAATATGCAATACTTAGCCTTGAGATGAAGATGAAATAGCAGAAACAGTAGTTCCGGGAGCAGGGCTTTCGGGCACAACAGTAACGAAATCAAAAAGTAAGAAGGCAAAATTATATAAAGCTTTGAATAGATTATAGCATAAGTTAGCTAGAAAATTCGTCTTCTTTACAATGATAACAGAGCTCACTATTTATAGTTGCACCTAGGGAGTAAGGTCTCAGGATCATGCCCTTCTTTAATGTCAATTACAAGGGCCTTTGAAGAATGTGCAATGGTGAGCATGAATGGCAAATTATTTGTAACCGATAGTGTATTAAATGCTGTAGAATATTCTCCATTAAATGTTATCAGGTGGCAGGCATTTATTGCATCTTTATGAGCATCATTCCTTCCGGTAACAAATGGAACAGTTGTCTTCGGTCTTGGCTATCCTCTGCCTTCGGTTCCACGTGTCACCCTTTTATACAATTACTTAACATAGCATATTTTACCTTATACAGATAGTCCTATTACTTTCCGATGACATAACTTTGTGTCACCTGAAAGTTGGTAGAAACATTCTTTTTGGCGGAAATTTCTCTTACCTCCTCTGAAAAGCTTCTGACGGTTGATTAGACGCACGTCTCTACGCATTTAATGCCTCGAACACGTGTCATCCCATGATTCAGCATAACCTTTGTCGGTTATCGAGGTAATTACGGCCACGAGTTTAGCCGCCTAAACCTTTACTTATACGCATATACTTCATCTATTTTACACTTCATAACATTCTGAATTTTCTAAGACTTTATTTACTCAACTCGTATTCCGACTTCAACCTTTCATCAAATTCCTTCTTTGAGAGAAAAAATTCTTTCACTGATAAGAAATGGCCTCCTCTTCAAGAAAACCTAGTTCTTCAAAGAACAAAGGCAAAGCTGACGATGTCACTCCCCCTACGTAGAGTACCATTATCCCAAAGAGCCTGATTACCACCAAAGATTTCGAAGAGAAGTTTCCTTCTGCTATCTCTCGTACGTGGGCCATTGGCAGATACCCTTCTTACATCCTTCCTTCCAGTATTCCTGATGTGAAGGAAGATTGTCATTGCTAGGATTTAGACAATATCGCTCCTGATCTGGCGGAGCGGGTAACCCTACCCAAGGACGGTTTTATTTACTTTTACACATATCCCTTTACTTTAGGAGCATTTTTCTGAGTGGAGAGCTCAATTCTGTTATTGCAGAATTACGTCTATGCTATCAGGTATGTTTGGCTCAAGTAAGCCCTTCCGTGTGAAGGACGATTACTTTTCTACGGCGTTTATGCCAAGAAAAGGGAGAGGAGTTACCCCTGTCTCACGTGATGAACCTCTATTCCCCCAAAACCTTCCATGGGGGAATGATAAACTTCAGCAAACGCGGCCACCATGCCCTGCTATCTAGAATTGATGTTGACAACGACCGTGGGCAGATGGAACGGTTCCTTGCAGTCGCCACCAGTGATATCAGTCCGGCAACGGTTCCTCCTTTCCGGAATCATGGAATCGCGCTCGTAAGCTCCTTGTTTAATATTTCTTTCACTATAAGTTTTTCCATATCCTTATCAACCCTCCTTCTTTTGCTTTTTTCAGTAACTCGATGGGTTCCACCTAGGGTTGAAGGCTTGGACTAGAGGGTACAAAATATCTAGGATGTTATTACGCCCGAAACCCGTACGTGGAAAGAACTGGACCTTAAATACGAGTGGAAGGCCAAAAATTATAGTAACTTAGACTCATCCGGTCTTTGTTTTTTGTGTGAGGAAATTAATTAATCCTTTCTCTTTTTTTCCGAATTAAGTCTACCCCCGGGCTTGGTTGTCGTCCCCGAGGAGGACATTTCGGCTGATCCTGCTGATGCAGCGAGGCTGCTTCAGGAGGCGCTTACTCGAACAAGTTCCTCCGAGCCTGCTTCTGGTGCAGGTATTTTTTGTAGAGTCCCCGGCCAGAGAACTAGCAACCAAAAAGAAAGATCTCCTACGCGGCCGGGGGAAAGAATAAGAGGGTGAAGAATGCCGCCCCCAAGTCATCTCCGGAAGTTATGGTGATGAGCCTTCAGCCCGGGCCAGCCAAAGACATTGTGATGATCGACGATGATGGAGAACTAGTGATGAGGGAGCTTATTTACATAGAAGACGACGATCCTCATCAACTCAACAAAATACTCAACCTGTTGAGTTAGTTATACCAACCAAGGGTGCTGTCTCGGCACTTTGGGGGAGTTTGAGATAGTAGAAAATGCCAACTCCTGTTACCCAATCCCAGTCGGTGTGCCCGGTACCGTGAGGCTGAGTTTCGGGCCCCTGCCGTCTTCGGTTGATAAGCAACCAACAACGAGCACTGTATTTATCGCAGTTGCTTCTTACCCTTCAACGCCATCAGCTTCATCACCTTCTTCACCCACTCTTCCATCAGCAACTCCTACATCATCTCCACCGGCCGCATCTATTTGAGAAGAGGAAGTTCCTCTTCCCCAGTCCCCAATTCAGCGGAATTGGAGAAAAATTATGCTGCCCCTCAGAAGATCCGCAAAGGAGGAGGAGCGTTATTCTCTCGTTCTCCACTTAGTGCAACATGTTTTCCCGGCCGGTGGAACCTTCTAACTACCTGAAGCCTTTGGCTTCAGAAAAAGATTGAGAAAAAATACAGGCTCGAGAGAGAGAGAGAGAGAGAGAGTTTGTTGAATAATGCCATGCACAACGTCGCAGCGGTATATTCTTCATTTCCTTTGTCATTTCTTCTATCTTTGATTTAGTATTATTTTTATGTTTTCCTTTCTTTTTTTGTATGCCGATTTCCTTGCTTCTAAGGGCCTTCAAAGATTGATTCGGGAAAAGGAGGAACTTACCTCCGAGCGGGATCAATTTTTGGTCGAGCAAGACCAAACTGTTGCTTGCCTTTCAGAATTGGAAACCAAAGCCGCTGAGGCCGTTGTGTTGGAGGCTCATTTATGGCAAAGCAAGCAAAGAGTGGAGACCCTTAGCTAAGATATCGCCCCGTTGAGGGTTCAATTTGAAGAGGCTAGGGCCAAATGGGCTGAAGTCCATAGTGTCGTTCTTGCTGCATCCGATCGCGAGGTTGCCTCCGCTGAAAGATTGACCAATGTGGAGGCAACCTTGAACACCAAATCCAAAGAGTTTGCTGATGTCAGGGTGAAATATGCCCAGTTGGAGGAAAAGTACAAGAGGACTATCAAGCACAACAGACTTTTTAGTTCTATTGTTCGCGATCTTTATGTTAGACGCCGGTCCGTGAGGTCCGCGCGGGAGAATCTTTCTGCCAAGGTTGACCAACTTAAAGAAGAACTTCAGCACTGAGCAGCTTCCCTCATTGTTGAGAAAACACATTCTATGTATAGTATAAGGATAAAAACATTGGAAGAGGCCAAAGAAGGTGTCATAGATTTTGACGCCGAAATTGCTAAGGCCCTTGAGTTAGAGTTAGTCACAAAAAGAGGTCTTCTGGCCATGCCAGATGCTACCGATTCTTCTAGTTCCAGTTCTGAGTTCTCGGGAACTGGAGAGGAAACAGAAGGTGATAATATTGAAGGCCAAGATATCGAACTGGCGATGGATCTACACACTTCCTCTGGGGGCGCGGATGCTTCACTTCCTCCGGGCTTCGGAGATGCAGCAGTTTAGATTTTTATTTCTTTTTCTAACTTTTGTACCTGTGCCATTTTGGCACTTTTATAAAAACATCTTTTCGCTCAAGTATTGCATATGTCTTTCTATGTTCTTTTGTTTGGACATTTATGCAAATTTTAATCTTTGCATTCTTTCTTGCTTAAGTGTTTTGTGCTTGTTTGCATCTAATTATGTAAGGCCTTGGATGTATTTTCCCCAAAAGCAATTGGATTTCGGGCACAAGTTCTTCCGAAATCAACCCTCTATCGTGGGGGTTTTTATAAAAGAGGGCCCTCTTATGTTTACTGTGCTCTTGAAAATGACGTCTCCTATTCATTGCGGCACTAGCATTTGAAGTACTTGTTTAACTTTAAAATGATAAAATCAATTCATCGTTCAGACAAGAAACAAGATAGAAATAAAAGGACTTTACTTAATTCCTTCCATTTTCAAAAAGTACATAAACATTTATTATGCTAAAAAGAAACTATCATTTCTTGTGGCTAACTTGTACAATTTGTTTCTACGAGGCTGGCTGCGCAATCCCTGGTCCCGATGATACAATTATGTTTTTAGTTTTCGTATTCCGATCGACGTGGTAGTCATTATTGTTGTATCCTTGTATCACTACCCCTCCCCCCCCCCCCCAGTGTTCAAATGCAAAAGAAGCGTATGTAACACTGGGAGTTTTGCACCTTCGAGGATTCCACTAATGAATTGCTAGATATTCTTCAGTTCGGTTACAAACTTCACTTCCCCTTAGGAATTTGTGCTATCGAGCCAAAGACTATATAACAATCCCCTAATGGTTTACACTTGTGAACGGTCGGGTAACCTTTGCTAGCAAACTTAATTTCCCGGTGGGAATTTCGCTACTGAGCCAAAGATTATCTAACTGCTCCGGAGTGGTTCTTCGCTTGTGTGCCTTGCTATTGAAGGTCTTATTGTTACTATTGAAACCTTCTCCGTAGTATGCTTTCCGTTGCTGCCTCATTAAGAACCTTGCCAGAAAAATCCAATTGGAACAAAAACTGGACGAAGGGAAAAAGAGTGCAGCACATACTTTCAGTACATGTGACGTTCATCAGCAATAATATCTCTTTAGGTGTTCCACATTCCAGTTGCTTAGCAACTTTTCTCCATCCTGATTTTCCAACTCATACGAACTTTTTTCGGTGGCAGTTGAAACCCGGTAGGGGCCTTCCCAGGTTAGACCTAGCTTCCCTACGTTGAGTTCTCGGGTGTTTTGAGTTACTTTCCTTAGAACCAAGTCTCCTATTTTGAAATAACGGAGGTTTGCTCTTCGATTATAATATCTTTCCCTTCTCTGCCTTTGGGCTGTCATTCTTAGATCCGCAAAGTGCCTGCGCTCATCGAGTAGCTCCAAGTTGATTAACATTGCTTTTTTTTTTAGTCTCTCCATTTGCTTGGAAATATCTCAAGGTGGGCTCCCCTACTTCCACCGGGATTAAGGCTTCTGCTCCGTACACAAGGGAAAAATAAGTTTCTCCTGTGCTTCATTTGGCCGTTGCTCGGTATGCCCATAGCACTCCAGGCAGTTCCTCAGGCCATTTACCTTTGGCCGCTTCCAACCTCTTCTTGAGATTTTGTATAATCACTTTGTTCGTTGATTCCGCTTTACCATTTGCGCTCGGATGATAGGGAGAAGATGTGATTCTTTTGATTTTTCAAGTCTTCAAGAAACTTTGTGATCTTTTCGACTATAAACTGTGGCCCGTTATCGCAGGCTATCTCTTTTGGTCTTCCAAATCTGAAAATTATGTTCTCCCACAAGAAATCCACCACCTCACGTTCGTTGATCTTCTGATAAAGACCTGTTTCAACCCACTTAGAAAAATAGTCAATTAAAATGAAAAGGAATCTTACCTTACCAGGGGCTGGCGATAGTGGTCCGACAATATACATTCCCCACTTCATGAACGGCCATCGAGAAAGAACTGAGTGTAACAGTTCTGCTGGTTGATGTATTAGTGGTGCATAGCGTTGACACTTATCGCATTTTTGCACGAAAGCTTTAGCGTCTTATTCCATTCGGGGCCAACCTTATCAATTTTAGTACTAAGGAGTTTGCGCCCGAATGATTTCCACATATCCCTACGTGGACTTCTCGCATAACATAATTAGCTTTGGAGGCTCCCAAGCATCGGGTCGGCGGGCCTTGAAAAGATTTCATGTACAGTTGGCTTCATTTGAAGCTATATCGCGCTCCTTTAGCACGCATCGCCCGAGATGCCTTGAAGTCTTCGGGAAACTTCCCGTGTTGGAGATAATCAATGATCTCATTCCTCTAGTCCCAGACCAAATTAGTCGTATTTACCTCATAGTAGCTATCTGCATCCAGAACCCAATGCATGAGTTGCACTAGCGTCCCGGAATCCAATCCTTTCATTACTGTTTATGAATCGAAGTTAGCTAGTGCATCCGCTTCTGCAGTTTCTTCCCCTGGGATATGCGTAATTGACCACTCTCGGAATCAAGCAAGCAAAGCCTGAACCTTCACCACGTATTATTATATGCGCTCCTCTTTGGTTTCGAAGATCTCGTAGACCTGATTTACCACCAGCTGGGAGTTGCATTTGACTTCTATGACCTCGAAATCTAGTCCCTAGGCCAATTAGAGTCATACAATTAAATCTTCATACTCTGCTTCATTGTAAGTCAAAGGGACCGTTCTTATGGCCTGCTTTAGGGTTTCTCCCGAAGGTGTGGTTAATACTATGACAAGCCCGGACCCCTTTACGTTGGAAGCTCCATCCACAAATAAGGTCCAAACTCCAAATGTCAATTCTGACACCATCACTGCTTCTTTGGTTGCCAGAGGCAGCAATCCCGGACTAAAGTCGGCCACAAAGTTGGCCAAAACTTGTGACTAAATCGCGGTCCAAGGGTTATACTCTATGTCGAATCACTCATTTCGACGGCCCGTAATGCCAATCTACCCGAGAGTTTAGGTTTGTGAAGGATATTTTGAAGGGTAAAGGTGGTCACCACAGCTATCAGGTGACACTAGAAGTAAGGCCTCAGCTTCCGAGTGGTGATTACGAGAGCTAAGGCCAGTTTCTCCAAATGCGGGTAGCGAGTTTTTGCTCCCGTTAAAATTCTACTAATGTAATAAATGGGAGATTGCATACCTTCGTCTTCAAGAATTAAATGGCGCTTACCGCTAGCGTCGAGACTGCTAGGTAGATCAATAGTGTTTCACCTTCCTTCGGCTTTGATAGTAACGGAGGACTTGACAAGTACCTTTCCAAATCTCTCAAAGCCTGCTGGAATTTCGGGGTCTATTCAAAGTTGTTTTTCTTTTTGAGCGGCACAAAGAAATGGTGGCATTTCTCTGATGATCGGGAAATGAACCTGCTCAAAGCGGCAAATCTCCCTGTGAGTCTGTGAACTTCTTTCACACTTGATAGCTAGTCCGGGATGTCTTTGATGGCTTTGATCTTATCGGGGTTTACCTAAATCCCCCTTTGTGATACCAGAAATCCTAGGAACTTGCCGGAGCTGACCCCAAATGCGCATTTCTCGAGGTTAAGCTTCATGTTATGCTTCCTTAGGATGTCAAAAGTTTCTTAAGAATGCTTAAGGTGATCACTTGCGTTCAAAGGCTTAACAACTATATCTTCTAAATAAACTCCCATGGTATTCCCTATTTGTTTTTCAAACATCTCGTTTACGAGCCGTTGATAAGTGGCTCTGGCATTCTTTAGCTCTAAGGGCATCACATTATAACAATATGTGCCGAAATTCGTTATGATATATTTTTTTGATCCTCCAGGTTCATCTTAATTTGGTTGTACCGGGAATAAGCATCGAGTAAACTCATTAACTCATGCCCCGCTGTTCATCAATCATTTGATTGATGTTTGGCAGTGGGAACGATTCCTTTGGGCATGCCTTATTCAAGTCTTTATAGTCTACGCACATACAAAATTTATTGTTCTTCTTAGGAACTACTACTACATTAGCTAGCCAGTCTGGATACTTTACCTCTCGGATCGAACCGATATCAAGTAGGCGAGTTACCTCTTCGTTGATGAATTTATTCGTGACCTCCGCAATAGGGCATTTCTTTTATCTTACTAGAGGGAGGCTGGGATCCAAGCTTAACTTGTGTATGGCCACTTCTGTTGGGATACCTTCATATCCGCATGCGACCATGCAAAACAATCAGCATTATATTTAAAAAATTCAATAAATCCAGACCTAAGCTCAGGGTGTAGTCTTGTCCCCAAGAGGAATTTCCTCTCCAAGAACTTTTCAAACAATGTAACTTGCTCGAGCTCTTCCTATGTGGACTTCGTTGCGTCCATCTCTTATAGTACCTGGAAATATCTAGGCACCTAATAAGATTCGGACGCTTCTTCCCCCTGGTTAACTTCACTTGATTCGGGAGCATGCGACGGTTCCTATAATTTCTATGCTGCACGTTCCTTCCCTTTGCTATTAGAGACCCAAATTGCATTCATCTCCCTTGTTGCCGGTTAGTCACCTTTTATCTGTTTGATCCCTTCGAGAGTTGAGAATTTCAGCAACTGATGATATGTTGATGGTACTGCTCTCATCTCATGCAACTACGATCTTCCCAGAATAATGTTATAACCCATATCACCATCCACAACCTCGAAAAGGGTTGTCTTCACCACCCCCTCGACATTTGCGGGCAGCAGGATCTCTCATCGGGTCGTTACTCTTGCGAGGTTGAACCTGGCGATGAGTTTTGTGGCCGGAATAATGCTTCCGGTAAGTTCGGCTTACTCCAATACCCTCAATTGTATGATATTGGCCGAACTTCCTAGATCCACCAGAACATGTTTGATTTTAAACTCTAATACATTTAGAGAAATAACCAATGCGTCGTTGTGCGGTAGCAACAGTCAGTCTGCATCCTCCTACGTGAAAGTGATGTCGTCTTCAGTGACTTCCCAGAGTCTCTTGCTGTGGGTTACTGATACCTTTGTCTTTTTTGCTGCCGAGAAGGTACCCCTGTTAGTCTCGTTCTCCCCAAAAATCATGTTGATCGTCTGGCGCGGGGGGTCTTTCCTTGTTTTCGAGGACTCCGCGTTATCACAGTTGAGACCGTAATTGTTCTTGGCCCAGTCACTTTAGAATTCCCTGAGGTGGCCATTTTTTGGGTAACGTCGCGCGCCACCTCTTCACGCAGATGTCGGCAGTCCCCAATCCAAAGACCATTCATCCTGTGGTATTCGCACCATAAATTAGGGTCCTTTTGGCTGGAATCAGACCTCATTGGCTTCGGTAACCGTGCTTCTTTAATATTCCTCATAGCCGATACCAAATCTACCACACTGACATTGAAGTTGTATTTTGATAGCCTAGGGTAGAAAGGATCCCGACAACCTGATGTTTCTTTGTCCTGCAATGATCTATTGCTTCGACCGCGATCAATTTTTCTGTCGGTAATGAACCTGTCTGTTTATCGAAAACCTCTATCACGTCCTTCGACCCGTTCGTAGGGAAAAAATTGGCCCCTCGAAGATCGTCTATATGTGTCGAAATCGTCTTCTAATTTTTCTTTATTCTTCCCCCGACCTTTTTCCAATGCGGGGAAGCCAATCAGATCATCTTCGATCCTTATCTTGGACTCGTATCGATTATGAACATCCGCCCAAGTCGTCGCTGGGAACTCAAGCAAGCTTTCCTTCAAATTTCGGGAAGCATCGGATTCATAGCCTTAGTGAATGCTTCAGCCGCCCATTCATCTGGAATAATCGGGAGCAACATTCTTTCCTTTTGGAATCCGGTGACGAATTCCCACAGCAACTCGAACTCTCCTTGTGCAATTTTGAATATGTCGGCCTTTCGGGCCTGCACCTTTCTGGCTCCGGCATGGGCCTTAACAAAAGAATCCGCGAGCATCTAAAAGGAATCTATGGAATGTTCGGGCAACAGTGAATACCATGTCAAGGCTCCCCTCGTGAGAGTCTCTCCGAATTTTTTCAGCAAAATAGATTCGATCTCGTCGGGAGAGAAATTGTTCCCCTTCACCGCCATTGTATATGTGACAATATGCTCCTGAGGGTCCAAAGTCCCATCATATTTTGGCACGTCGGGCATTTTAAACCGCTTCGGGATCAATTCTAGTGTTGCGCTTGGTTTGTATGGCAACTGAGTGTACTTCTTTGAGTCCGCCCCCTTTAGCATCGGTGGTTCGCTCCGGATTTGGTCCATGCAGGCGTTCACTTCCTCATAAATTGTAAGAGGACGCTTTTGAAGGGATCGCTCTCGTTGTTGTGACCGGAACCGCCCCCCAACCTCATAAAAGCCGACCTAGCCCCTCGAGGTGTTGTTGTCGACCCTCTGTGTTGTTTGATTTACCGAAGCACCGGGAGGAACTGGACCTCGACCATTCACGTTATTGGAAGCACCCGACAACGCCTGATTCGGTTCTGTCATAACCTTGTCCTATCGTGTGAGGTGGCCTAAAATGACCTCTTGTTGTTCCTGCAGGACCCTTATCGCTTCAACAACATGCTCATCTTCAACATCATTGGGAGTCCCCTCACGAATATGTGGTGGGTACCGCCTGCCGTGGATCGATCGTTTCCCTCATTCCGGGTATCACTGATTGAATCCTCATGTCGAGGCTGGTCTCCTTGGGTCTCAAGATTGTGTGTGTTGCTAATACCTTTATCTGCCATTTTCTCTGATTTTTGTTAAGAACGGATAATCAAAACACGTTAGTAAAAGAGGCAAGGATCAACTTAATTATACGACTTTCTAGGCCCCACGATGGGCGCCAAATTATTTGCCTGTAAAACAGTACAATTGAATTTATACATGATTTCTAGACAAGTGAATTAATTCGATCTTGAAATAATAAAAAAATTAAAGATATATGCAATACTTAGCCTTGAGATGAAGATGAAATAGCAGAATCAGTAGTTCCGGGAGCAAGGCTTCCGGGCACAACAGTAACGAAATCAAAAAGTAAGAATGCAAATTATATAAAGCTTTGAATAGATTATAGCATAAGTTAGCCAGAAAATTCGTCTCCTTTACAATGATAACAGAGCTCACTATTTATAGTTGCACCTAGGGAGTAAGGTCTCAGGATCATGCCCTTCTTTAATGTCAATTACAACGGCCTTTGAAGAATGTGCAATGGTGAGCATGAATGGCAAATTCTTTGTAACATGCAGTGTATTAAATGTTGTAGAATATTCTTCATTAAATGCTACCGGGTGGTAGGTATTTATTGCATCTTTATGAGTATCATTCCTTCCAGTAACAAATGGAACGGTTGTCTTCGGTCTTGGCTATCCTCTGCCTCTGGTTCCACATGTCACCCTCTTATGCAATTACTTAACATAGCATATTTTACCCTATACAGGTATATTATCAATTAAGAAAGACTTATTAGGAGTTATTGATTATAAGAAAATTATTAAGAACTTTGCATCTAAAAAACGCTAGAAAAATAGACTTCAAATAAATAAATATTTTTTTACAAAAAAAATAAAAAAATTAAGGCCGCTCATAAAGTTTGGCTTTAGGCCACACAACTCGTAGGGCCACCCCTGCATCGGTGGTCAGGCAAGGATTTTTATTTTGTAAAAATTGCACGGGGCGCCCTATTTGATCGCCCTCATTTAACGTATACCCATTTTTTTTAAAACTTTTAACTTGTACCCACTTTTTAAAAAACTTCAGCTCCCTTTCTCCTCCCCTTCAGTACCTCACCAGAAGAAAGCAAGGTTGTATTTTAACATTTATAAATAACGATGGGACAAATGACTCTTCCAATTGGGCAGATAACAATTAATCCACTCAAGTCGTTGGACTTGTATAAGTTAACGAATTTGATGAGATTTCTGTTGTGGGAAAAAAAAGTGACAATGGAAGAGCTGTACTATTAAACGACTAGGGAATGGCAGCAAGTCTATAAAAAGCCATTGTAGTAGCAAAAGACACCATTTTCTAATTAGCACAATCAGTCCAAATATTTCTGGGGAAACTTCAAAAGAACACAATGCACGAGAAGCGGAGATACCAAATAAAACTTAGCAGATAAGAAACGATAAAAGAAAGCAGATTTACATGATGCAGGGGACAGTGAAAAAGAATCCAAATAGGACAATGAAAAACTTCAGCTCTGAATCCAAATAGGATTTAGTTCTAGAGCTGAGCTGAAGTTTCCCAGTTACAATACAAAAATTTCAGCTCAAGAGCTGAACTTCAGGCCCGGCTACTAGAATGCTGAAGTTTTGCATGATTGCCTTTGCTACTTCAGCCCCGTGTGCTGAAGTTATGTGAAAAAGCGGATACGCTTGTAATTTTTTTTGCAAAGTGGGCACAAATTAAAATATGACACAAAAAGCGGTATAGATGCAAATGCCCCTTTTATTTTGGAGTTTCGAATCCTGATTTTCCATTTGCATGTGTTACGACTTAATTTCACAATAAAACAAATGGCGAAAAGTTCATTAATGATTGCACATACCTGCCATTTTGTCCTTCAACCCCTTGCATGTTGTTGTTATAGTAGTACCTCAAAGTCTAGTCTTTTTCAATATTATAATATTATATAACTCAAAAAACTGGTCCACTGATAAAGAACTTACAAGACGAAGCTCAGAGCATGAGGCAGTAAAATCTTTTTGAGGCCATTGAGCCTTAAGATTTGTAAGGTGCACTTCGTAAATCAGAATTTGAAACATATTATTCGCTTTTTGACCATTTTAAGTTAGTGGTTCTAATTTAATAACTTATATATATTTATAAATTTCTTAAAATAAATATAAAATATGAATCAAAGTTATTGGGTTTGACCGAATTCGTTAACTATACTCTGGCTCCGCCCCTAGCATATCTTAATTTTATATGCTACTTTGTCCGCTGCGATAATGTTGTATTTTGGTTTTCGCCTTTAGGTTAAAAAAGATAAATCTAAAGAAAGGAAGCAATTACAAAATTATCGTACATAATTAAAAGGCGAAAGCCAAAGTATTTGGATCCCAAATAATTAAATCTAAATAAAATAAATCAATTACAAATTCATACATATACTAATGAGTTGCGCTGGCTTAATAGCGAAAATACAATAACATTTGGGAATAAAATAAAGCATCTTTTAATTTGTTTTGCATGCATTTTATGTCGTTCGTCAATATAGCATATTTCTTCCTTACGCGTGAGATGTGGCGGGGGCACTTGTTATACAGGACAATCACTTGGACATCACATTAAAGTTTAAGAAAAATAAGATTTTCTTTTGGAATAATTGGAAGATTCTATGAAATATAGGTGCAATTTGATTTTAGCAAAGGGACGAATATTCTAGGATAGTACGAAATTAAAATAGGTAATATTATTTTTCTATAACCAAAACTATATGATATGTGGAAAAATGTAAAATCATAGTCTCCCTTTTCTTAATCCTCTCATCATTTATTGTCTTTTTCACATCATTGTACTATAATAAATATATAGTCAGACCTCTCCATAACAACATCCTTATAAAAGTCAGACCTCTCTATTAAATACACAGTCATTCATTATAAAAGTCTTTTTTTTCTCGGAGCTAATTTACGTTATATTTTACCTCTGTATAATAGTTTTTTTATCAATAAAAGCAACATTCATCTTTATAACAGTATGCTCTTTATAAAATTGCCATTCTATAACATCCATGTAAAATCTCTAGTAAGATCACATCTTGTATACGGTGAAAATCGGTCGCAGGAGATAAGTGAATTATGAAGCAATATGTGTCGAGGATGACCAATCAGTAGTGAATCAATCGTGTTCACATCAGATACAAACATGTGATCGGATAAAATGTTGACACCGGATACAAACCTTCAAAATATGACATTTATAGAAACGTTACGGAAGAATCCAGCCTTTATTAGCTTTTATCAGCATTTATTAGCTTTTATTATTCTTTATTACCTTTTAATTATCTCTTATTGCAGCATTAATATTGATAATTAAGGAGCATAATTTATAATCATGTAGCTCTAGTATAAATAGAGGTTTTCATTCTATTGTAAGTGAAGCAAGAAAGACTAAAAGAAAAACACTAGTATTCTTTCTGTCAAGCTTTACACAAGTACTGCCGAGATTTTCTAATTATTCTTGATTCCGCTGGAAAATTCTGAAGCTCGGGCTTGTCTTTTCTTCAATTCTTTTTATTTTAATATCTTTGTTCTTCATTATTTTATTTATCGGATCAATTTAATCCACGTGTCTATAAATCACGATACAAATTCAGTTGTACCGTTTTTTCCGTAAACAGTTTGGCGCCCACCGTGGGGCTTAGACAATTGTGGTATTATTTTGACATGTCCATCTTATACTAACGTGCTTTAAAGGCTTTTCTATTTTAAGCATATTACAGTTATGGCACACAATGATATCAACAACTCGTGCAATATTGTAACAAACTACTACGACGAGCCCGTGGACAATCTCCATAATGGAAATCAACATGATGCTTAAACTAGTGAAACCCGTATCGATGGGAATGAGTCAACTCCTAACTGGGTAGAAAAAAGATTGGAGATGAGAGGATTCATACCCCTGATAATATGGATAGTGAGTCGGTGGCTGTCACTGTGAAAATATTGAAAGCACAACAACGGGAAATTATAGACCATCACTCAAAACAAGATCGGATAATGACTGAGCTTCAACAAGAAATAAAATAGTCCAGTTCGAATCCCTCCTGGCATTCCTATAAATCAAACGGCACCAAGAATCGGTAACATCATTACCGGGAGGAAGTTCAGAAGAAACAACAATTAAGCATGTGGTACCGGTAGTGGATTTGAAAATGAAAATAATGCAGATGATTCTTTCAAAGCCAACTCATGATGTTTATGAGGGAAATAAATGCTCGAATGGATCAAAATTTTAAAGAATTCATGCTCGGATAGATCAGACTCCGGGAGCACCTCCGGTCCTAAAGGTCCCAAACTCAAAGAAGTATATTTAGTTGCCGTTCAAACTCAGTGCAACTCCGAAGTTGATTCCAAAGAGATTCAAGATGCCAGATATTCCAAAACATGATGGAACGTAGGATCCACATGAATATGTCACAGCCTACACCACAGTTGTGAAGGGAAATGATTTGGCTCTACATGAGATCGAATCAGTTTTACTAAAGAAATTTTGCGAAACCCTAACAAAAAGAGCTTTAACATGGTGTTCACTTTTACCTTAACACTCAATTGATTCTTTCAAAATGCTTGCAGATTCTCTCATCAAAGCTCACGCTGGAGCAAGAAAGTTCAAGCTAGAAAAGCAGATATTTTCAGAATCACTCAAGGAGACTTAGAGTTGTCCAGAGTTCGTGATAAGGTTCCAAAGGGAACGCATGTTGTCGTTTGCAGTACCAGATGAATGGGTAGCAGAAGCATTTACCACGGTCTTAATTCCCAAGCTCTGATGCCTCAAGGAAAGTAAATGAGAGTTTGTTAAAATTTCAAGCAACAACTTGCGGAAATATTCATAATAGATACGAGTCAAAGATTCGCGTAGAAGATGAACAGGTAATTTAATCGACATCTTATACGACCCGTAATCAAGGTCAATTAAACTTTGATCGGAGGCATTCTAGATACCGGATTGAACAATCAGGATCACAAACTAACATGAGACACAGGTATGCCCGAAGCGAGTCACTAGAAAGTAACTACAATGAAAGATAATAATTTCTACGAATGATGGGGAGTGTTGTATCAAAGCAGCAGAAACCACGATAATAAGTACTGGAAGTATCTGAAGATGACTCCGGAACAATTCGTACAGGATATCGGACATTACCCGAACTGACTCCGGAATAAAAAAGAAGGACTGGGGACTGTCAGTTAAAGGACAAGGGACTACTAGATTAGCCTTGGGGGAAAAGAAATAGAAGAAATCATAATAAAAAACCGGCTAGACCCAATAAATGTCAGCCCGACCGCATACTCTTCCAAAGTATTTTTGTTCATTTCCTGTAAACTATCGTATATGCAAAGTAATAGACACGCGTATACGTTCAAGGAATGGAATGAAGCTAAACTTGCACTTTATAAAACATTCATATATGATTGAATGAACAAAATCATTCTTAATATTTGCTCGTACATAGAAGCAAAAAGGAGGATTATAAATTCGAACAATTGTGTCATGATGAACAGGAGATGTCCTCTTCATAAGCACCATAAACATAAGAGCCCTCTCTTATGAAGCCATTCAATCAAATGGCTAAAGGTCGGATGTCTTGTTTCCCTATCAAAAAAATTAACCGAATGCATTAAATTTTTGAACTTTATCAAAACTAAAAGTATAAATTCTTGGTTATTAATATCCCCGGTTTCTAAGGCTGTGAGGTTATAAAAGTTTTTGGGTTCAACTAAAAATCCAAGAGTTAAAACTCAAAGAAAAGTATATGGGTACAACTAAAAATCCAATTATCAAAACTCAACGAAGTTTCGAGTTCAATTGAAAATCCAAAAAAGTTAAAATTCAAATAATTAAAAGTTTAGAGTGAACACTAAAAATTGGGGATCAAGCTTTTTTCGTGATGATAGTACTTCTTCAGCGCCGACCAATCGTCGACGAAAGAATAATAAGTTGTTGTTTGAATCCCTAAGTCCTGTACTCTTTTTTCCTTCGCCCTATTTTTGTCCCGATTTCTGTTATGGTTTTTAATGAGGCAGTAACGAGGGTGGAAAACTTCCACTTCTCGGTCACATCACAATGAGTAACCGAAAATTGGGGGGACTATCTGTATATGGTAAAAACTGGTCTTAGAAGATGAGTGAATTAGGAAGCAACACGTATCAAGGATGACCAATCAGTAGTGATTCAACCATGTTCATATAGGATACAAATCTGTGATCGGATAAAAAGTTAACACCGGATACAAACCTTCAAAATATGACTGTTGTAGAAACGTTATCAAAGACCCCAGCCTTTATTCATTTTTATCAGCCTTTACTAACTTTTATTAGCCTTTATTAGCTTTTATTATTCTTTATTACCTTTTAATTATATTTTATTGCAACATCAATATTGATAATTAAGAGGCATAATTTATAATCATACACCTCATAGCTCTAGTATAAATAGATGTTTTCATTCTATCGTAAGTGGAACAAGACAGACTGAAAGAAAAAGATTAGTATTCTTTCTCTCAAGCTTTACACAAGTATTGCCAAGATTTTCTAATTATTCTTGATTCCAGTGGGAACATTCTGAAGCTCATGCTTGTCTTTTCTTCAATTCTCTTTATTTTAATTGCTTTTTCGTCATTACTTTCTTTTATCGGATCAATTTAATCCACGTGTCTATAAACTATGATACAAATTCAACTATACCATTTCCGGTAAACACCTCTTGGATTGCCTTCAAGGAATATCTATCAGATATCTTTTGCTGAAAGTTAAGAGACAAATCTTCGCTAATTCAAACGCTATATCGCTAGCAAGAGACTGGAATCTACGGAACATGTTATAATTTCAGAGTTTTTTCATCAATTTGAAATAATTTAATCTTCTAGTAGCTTTAAAATATGTGATTTAGAGTTAAATCTTCATATACTTCGTTTTGAATTTATTAATAATATTTTAACTTTCTTTAATATTTAATTAGTGAAATTTACATATCTTTTAAGTATTTAAATTGAATAATTTTCGTATCTTTTACATATAACATTAAAAGAAATTTAGATAAGTTTTGTTTATAATAGCCAAAACATATTTAAACATTAAATGTGTTATATGTGTATAACAACTATTTACTATAACAGTCATAAATATCGATACAAATAATGCTGTTATATCGAAGTTTGATTGTATAACTTAATTTAATGATGAATGCATAGAATAATAAAAGAAATAAAGTTACTAAGATATTCTTCATAGGACTTTGCAATTTCTTTTGGACATTGGAACCTTCATCTTTGTCTGTCAATAAATCGGTTAATGAATATTTATATCTATTTATACTATATTAAAAGCACGAAGGCCCTTAGCGAAATATCGTTGGCCTTTATAATCCTCCGTAAATGCACTTTATAATGGATAAAATTGTAAACACAAAAAAATGAATTTAAAAAAAGTAGAAAAAAATTAACAATAAGAGAAGAAGTAGGAAAGTCATACTTTTACAGCTTGTTTGGACGGTTGTTACGTATCGTTTCATAATGTATCGTATCGTATTGTATTGTATTGTACTGTATTGTTTGATGAATACAATGTTTGGATGGATTGTGTCGTTTTGGCGTCGTTTCATGGTATCACGCACCTGTGATATGATGAATAAACTTGCAATATTATAAAGAAAAATTATGATACAGTATATAAAAAGGTGGGGTAAATGATAAAATAAAATTATTTAATAATAATGAAGGGTGAGATTGAGAGATAAACACAAGGAAACGACGCGACCACACCAAATCGGTCGTTACATAAAGTGGAACATTTCATCGTTACGTAATGACGAATTTAACGATACGGTACAATAAAATTTAAGTAACAATCAAAACAAACATTGTATTTAAAGTAACAATACGATACGATACGATAGGTAACAACCATCCAAACAAGCTGTTAGGTAAAGTTTTCGTAGGTTAAAAAGGGAAAAAGAATAAGACAATAAGTAGGAGCTCCATTATTTAATATCACTATTTAATATGCTATTAAAGAGGTCAAATTTTCTGTAGTTAAAAAGGGAAAAAAGAATATTTGAAGTAAATTTCCTAACATTTAGGTTGTTCTCAGAGTTTTGTGAAAATAAACATCTTTTAAGTTTTTTGTAGTGCTAAAAGTTCTTGTGATTTTTTACGTAGTGATCAAGCTACCAATTCAAGTCTGTAATTATATTGAATGATATTCTTGTAGTTTTTTTTATAAGTATTATATTTATATTTTAAATTTATTTTGTATATTACATGAGAAATATCCGTATTTAACATGTCTATTGTCTATAAACGTGTAATTTTCTAATGAAGAAAGAATTGCATAAAATTAAAAACATGAGACTTAAATATAAACGACTAATCAAATTTCATATAAAAAGATATAACACATCACAATTAATAGTGTGCATGGCTAAACTACCGAGAAAATAAAAGTGGCCTAATTCTCGGATATGCTAGGAAAAGGACGTCATTAAAATTTATAATTTTAGAATATTAATTCGATTAATTGCTACGGAACTAAAATATGTTCGTAATTTTGTAAGCACCTATAATGATTTTTCCAACTGTAATAAGACCTAATCTCATTGCTAATGTTCGACATTTGTCTCTCCAAGATAGAGCCTATTTGGCCAAATTCTCAAGTTTATTTGTTTTTTTAGTTGTTTTATAATTTCTATACTATATTTTTATAGATTAAAGAAATAGAATTATTTACATTTGTTTGTGATAAGAAAGAAAAATGTCTATTATCAGTTAGTGTGATGACCCAAAAGGTCATCACTTGCTTTTAAATTAAATTCTGTATTTTCGAGGCCTTGAAAACCTCATTTAGAGTCACCTCGATTTGCGTGCACAGCCCGGGCGCGTAGCCGGAAAGCTTAAATATGAAAATCTGTGAAAATAATAAAATTTGGCTAATAAATGAATTAATTTGACTTCGGTCAACATTTTGGATAAACGGACCCGGACCCGTGATTCGACGGTCCCGTAGGGTCCGTAGGAAAATACGGGACTTGGGCGTATGCACGGAATCAAATTCCGAGGTCCCGAGCCCGAGAAATGAATTTTGAAAGGAAATTGTTTTCTGAAATTGTTTAAGGAAATTTGATTAGACATATAGTATCGGGCCCGTATTTTGGTTCCGGCGCTCGGTACAGGTCTTATATATGATTTAAGATGTTTCTGTGAAATTTGGTAAAAACGGATATCATTTGACGTGATTCGGACCTATATTTCTAAAGTTGATACTTGATGAAGTTTGAGAAAAATTCTTTGATTTTGAGGATTAATTCGTTGTTATTGAGGTTATTTTAGCGATTTGATCGCACGGATAAGTTCGTTTGATGTTGTTGAGTTAGTACGTATGTTTGGTTAGGAGCCCCGAGGGATCGGGTGTGTTTCAGATGTGTTTCGGGAGGCTTTTGGAACTCAAAAAGTTGCAGGTTTTTGGCTGTTCAGCGCCCAGGGATTTTTCCCTTCACGTTCGCGCGGTCCCTCTCACGAACGCGTAAGGCAAAAATCCCAGGTGCCCAATTTCTTCTTCGCGAACGAGAAGGTTGAGACGCGAACGCCAAGCTGAGGGAGGAGGCCCTTCGCGAACGCGTCCCTCCACTCGCGAACGCGTAATGTTCTGGGGAGGGGTCACCTTTTTTGTTCATCGCGAACGCGGCCACTGGCCCGCGAACGCGCGTCCTGTTCCGCGAACGCGAAGGCCTAACAGGCCTGACTCATCGTGAACGCGATGGGCCTGTCGCGAACGCAATGAGTGTTTTTGCCCAGTTATTTTAAAAGACCCAAAACAGAACACTTACGGGATTTTATAAAAATTTCATAAACCTCTTCTTCTCCAAAGCTCTAGGACGATTTTTGAAGCATTTCTTCACCATAATCTCTTGGGTAAGTAATCTTTAACCTTTTTATTTTTAACACTTTTAACTACTTGTACCAACAAGTGATAAGCAATAAAATAATAGCGGAAGACGAAAATTAAGCGGAAGACTTAAATAAACATAATACCCAAGAATGATACGAAAAGCCAACATATGTCTCTACCCAGAAACCGGTATCACAACATTCACGGACTGTCTATGATTACTACATACAGATGTCTGAAAGAAAGGAACTCAGTCTGTCTCTTATACAAATGATAACAAAACGAAATAGTAGATAGAAGAGACGCCAGGCCTGTGGACGCCTGCAGGACTACCTCGGGATCTTTGGACTGAAGGCTGGCTCCCAAGCTACTGCTGCTGTCCCAGTACTGCTCCGGTATCTACACAGAGTGCAGAGTGTAGCATCAGCATAACCGACCACATGTGCTGGTAAGTGCCTGGCCTAACCCCGGCGAGATAGTGACGAGGCTAGGACCAGACTCCAGATAAACCTGTGTAGTTATTTATATATATATACGGCGGAAAAATAAACTAGAACAAATAATTAAAGCCGGGAAGGGGAAACATGCTTCGGGAATAACAGATTAAACAGAACCTCAAGAGAATTATCAAGAAACCAAAATTTAACTTCTAACAAGAATAAAGAAAACAAATGCAGATTTCGCTCTTGGTTCACATCTTTTTGCAGGCGTGCAACCCGATCCCATTTCTCATATCTTGTGGTAGGCGTACCACCCGCTCCCATTTCATCAAATCTCGTAGTAGGCGTACCACCCGATCCCATTTCATCAAATCTCGTGGTAGGCGTACCACCCGATCCCATTTCATCAAATCTCGTGGTAGGCGTACCACCCGATCCCATTTCATCAAATCTCGTGGTACGCATACCACCCGATCCCATTTCATTATCTCTCATGGTAGGCGTACCACCCGATCCCATTTCATTATCTCTTGTGGTAGGCGTACCACCCGATCTCATTCACAAGCCAACACAAAATCATAAGAAGTCCCGGCAAGGGAACAAAGCAATATAATAACTTCCCGGCAAGGGAACAAAGCAATATAATAACTTCCCGGCAAGGGAACAACAATACCAAGACAAACATCCCGGCGAGGGAGAATCAGCTATAACCAATCCTAACTCAACTCCTACTTAGCTCAATTAGTACCAACACTCAATCATAAATAAAATCCACGAAAATAAACCAAATCTTTGCTCAATATCGAGAGTCATCAATTATAACATCCGAAGTAACATTTAAGAACACAATAACTATCAATTCAAACTCACGGTCATGCTTGACACCAACGTATAGATACTCGTCACTATGCCTATACGTCGTACTCAACAAGAAGCAATTTGCAAATAGGACGCAACTCCTAATCCCTCAAGCTAAGGTTAGACCGGACACTTACCTCAAACTTCCACGGCCAACTCAAGCCTCAAACACCGCCTTTCCTTTCGAATTCGGCTCCAAATCGATCGTATTTATACATAATCGACTTCATAACATCAATAAACAATTCAATTCCAATGCCAAATTATAGCTTTCTAATCATTCTTCCCAAAAATCCAAAAATCGACCCTGGGCCCGCTTGGTCAAAACACGAGGTTCGGACCAAAATCAAATCACCCATTCACCCACGAGCCCAAATATATAATTATTTTCAGAATTCAACCCCAAAACGAGGTCTAAATAATAATTAATCAAAAAGCCCTAACTCTACCCAAATCCCTAATTTTCTACCCTTAATCTCATGTTTTAGGCCTAGAAATCTAGTGGGTGTTGATAAAAATGGAAGAAATCAAGTTAAAGATTACTTACCCAAGAGATTATGGTGAAGAAATGCTTCAAAAATCGTCCCAGAGCTTTGGAGAAGAAGAGGTTTATGAAATTTTTATAAAATCCCGTAAGTGTTCTGTTTTGGGTCTTTTAAAATAACTGGGCAAAAACACTCATCGGTTCGCGACAGGCCCATCACGTTCTCGATGAGTCAGGCCTTCGCGTTCGCGGAGCTTTGGCTTCTCAAGCCTACGCGTTCGCGGGCCAGTGGCCGCGTTCGTGACAGTTGGCTCCTCAAGCCTACGCGTTCGTGACAATTAGATGATCCTATATGTGTTGTTTAGAATGAATTTAAGAATCTATACTTCTCAAGAAGATTTTAGAAAAAAAGATTTAAATTTTCAAAAGTTTATGTGTTCTCGATGAAAGTAAAAAATAATCATGACAACTTCTGATATGCATAAATGTTAAGTTAAAAATATTGACTAAGATGATTGAGAACTTCTATATTATTATTGTTTATCATTTATTGAATTGTTGAATAAAATCAATATCATCGTTTTTCAGGAACTCATATTTTTTTTCTTACACTTTTTTTAATAACTCAGATGTAATTAGTTAATATAGTATTTATGTAATTTAAAAAAAAATATGTATCCACTGAGACGGGATAAACGCACAACGCGCGTACCGTAGGACTGTATTGGGAAAAAACTAAATTTATATTGAAGGTGACGTGGCATGACACGTGGATTGGTCAAATGGTCAAAACATGATGATCAATTGAGAGGCGCGGTCGATATCAGATACGAAGAGAAGAGAGTTAAATAGGCACGAGATGCTATTCAAATGATACGAGTCTCGTATCCATTTAACTTAATTAAAGCCAGGAGGTCAGAAGGAATTGAAGATATGAATCTGATGGCATAAAGGAATCTAAATTCAGTATTAAATGTCAAATACGTTAGCGGATCAGCATTGAATAGGAATGATTGTGTAACGTTTCATTTAATGTCATTTAATGCTCATAATTGCCTCTTTAAGACTGAGACATTATACCTTTTCCTAGAAAAATCAACTATAAAATGAGGAGATCTCAGTATTTGTAAGGACACGAAATATCATTGAGATTACATTGAAATACAAACTTATTTACTGCCTTATTATTCTCAAAAATTCCTTATTCTTTTCGTCTCCTGATTATCAGTAACCCGATTTTTTCTCTTAATTTCTAGTTTTAACCGAAATTCTATTTTTTGGTTAAACAAATTGGTTCCGTTACCGGGAATCTGATAATCAAGCATATCTCAATCTAATTTTTTTTTTTTGGATCGCATCAATCATGTCGAACAACAATGACAACATTCAAGGAAACCCAGAAATTCAGACAGCCCAACAACTTCAGGGAGATTCCCTACAAGGCTCTCCATAAAGTTCTCCACGAGGCTCCCCACGACGATCTCGTGAAGGCACTCCTGATGGATCTTATACAGATGGACAGGCCCAATTCGAAAACGTTGAAATCATGAATGAGGCTCTGCAAAAACTTATTGCCTCTCAAGTCAATAACGCTCTCCAAGCTTTTGTTCGCCAATTGCCTGCTATCCCACCCACATCTGCTCCAAACAACAACACTTTGGAGAATCCTCGTTCAGGATTGATTAATTCTGGCAGCGGTGGAACCCCTAGTGAAACACAAGAGAGAGACCCAGGTAATCCAGTTAATTCCGATTTACAAAGTCTAGTACTAACCTTGCAGAAACAACTCAAGGAGCAAAATGAACGCATAGAGCAAATACCTGGAGTACCGCCCGTGATCAAGGGTGTGGATATAGATAAATATTCCCAACAACCATGGAAGCCAAGTGTTGCTCCCCTTCCAATTCCAAAGAAGTTTAAGATGCCTGATATTCCAAAGTATGATGGTACATCAGACCCACGAGATCACGTTACTGCATTCACAACAGGTGTCAAGGGCAATGATTTGACTAAGCAAGAAATTGAGTCGGTCTTGGTCAAAAAATTCGGTGAAACACTCACTAAAGGAGCCTTAACATGGTATTCTCTTTTACCTGAAAATTCTATAAATTCGTTTGCTGAGCTTGCAGATTTATTTATCAAAGCACACTCGGGAGCTCAAAAAGTTGAAAAACGAATGGAAGATATCTTCAAAATCAAGCAAGGAGACTCAGAGTTGCTTAGAGAGTTCGTAGATAGATTTCAACGGGAAAGAACGACGCTGCCACGAGTACCTGACAATTGGGCAGCCATAGCCTTTGCTAGTAATTTGAATGAGAAGAGTTCAGAAGCCACGAGGCGACTCAAAGAAAGCCTTCGAGAATTCCCAGCAACGACGTGGAATGATGTCTACAACAGATACAGCACAAAGATGAGGATTGAAGAAGACATTATTTTACGACATAAACTAGAAGAAAAGGTAAGCTCAAGGCGTGCGGAAAATGAAAAGAGATCCGGTAAAAACAGGTATGAGCCGTACATGGGACCTGCAGGAAAGGACTCTCGGTCAAGACAAGATAATCAAAGGTACGATCACCGACCTAGGAACAGGGAATCAGGCTCCTCATCAAGATTTGCGAATGATCGAAACACACGCTGGACACGAGATGATGATGTAAGTTTGAAGGCAAGATTTGGTGGATATAATTTCAATGTCACTACCTCCGAGCTCGTAGCTGTTTTGAGGAGCATGGGAGATAAGGTACGGTGGCCGAAAGAGATGCGGTCAAATCCCAATAAGCGCAATCCAGATCATTGGTGCGAATTTCACAATGATCACGGGCATAAGACTTCAGAATGTAGATTCTTGCAAAGTGAAGTGGACCATCTATTGAAACAAGGGTATCTCACTGAGTTATTTAGTGAGAAAGGTAAGCAAGCCTACATGAAAAATAGGCAAGAACCACCAAAGCCCCCATCACCCAAGAGAACAGTGAATGTTATAAGTGGGGGAGAGGATATTTATGGAGTAACATATACGGCTTCAAATAAAGTTTCCAAAGTAACAATCACGCACGGGAAGCGAGTGCGACAGACCTTAGAAGATGAAAGTATCACTTTTGATGATGCAGATACAGAAGGAGTGATCACCCCCCACAACGATGCACTGGTAATATCTTTACTTTTACATGACACTAATGTAAAACGAGTTTTGATTGATCCAGGAAGTTCCGTAAATATTATACTACTAAGGGTATTACGTGAAATGCTAGCTGAAGCAAAATGATA
>NW_017672154.1:156441-213912 GCF_001879085.1 Nicotiana attenuata | reverse complement strand
TAACAACTCGGGAGCTCGAGCAAGGAAAATCAGTGAAGAAACAAGAAAACACAGTCCAAAAGAAAAGAAAAGGAAAAGAAGAAGAAGAAAAGAAAAGAAAAAAAAGGCAGAAAAAAGGAAAAAAAGAGAAAAAAAAGAGAAAAAAGAAAAATGAAGAAAAGAAAAGAAAGAAAAAGAAATGAAAAAAAAGAAAAGAAAGTGGAAGAAAAGGAAAGATTGCAACAACAAAGTAATTTCTATGACCTGAACTACGTTCGACTTGATCCCGAAAGGGTACGTAGGCAGCCTCTCCCTGAGGTTCAGTCACACCAGACAAAATCCCAAAGTCCCCACGAAAGAAACTGGGACAGAAGTTGTGGTCACTGCGAGAAATTTGATTCCGAAAGTTGTAACTTTGAACCCATGTTAAGTTGTTTTGAGCCTTTTATACCCTTCTTTCTAACCCCATCCAAAGCCCGCATTACGGTCCAAAGAAAGACCTTCTGATCAGTCTTCAAAAAGTGCCAAGACGAGCAAGTAAAGGTGATTCATGTCAGGGGCAACATTCCAGTACAAGAAGAGAAATGATAAAAATGAGAGAGTCTTATTGGTGAAAACCCTCACGGGCACCGTAAGGCGAAGTGAGTTGAAAGAAATCAAAAATGAGAGAGTCTTATTGGTGAAAACCCTCACGGGCACCGTAAGGGGAAGTGAGTTGAGAGAAATCAAAAATGAGAGAGTCTTATTGGAGAAAACCCTCACGGACACCGTAAGGCGAAAGTGAGTTTTTCAGACAGGCAAATGAGACAAGTCTGTGGTCAAAAGCTGCTCAAGACATTGCAAGACGAGCAAGGTTTGGGTTTGGGTGAAAATCAGGTTATGAAAGTCCGGAACAACAAATGTGGCAATCGAAAGTTGATTGGTTAGACAGACTGGGCTGGTTAATCCAAAATGCATGGCATGCTCAATGGTACCAGCCGTTCCACTCAGATAAGTCTTATTCTCTTTTTTCTTCATTACAAATCATCCGTTCTCGGATTCTCTTTATCCTTAGCCCTCGAGGTCGTTGCATTTCATTCTTTCGAGGTCTATCTTTAAGATGTTTCAGAGTCAGTTCTGTTCGAAACAAAAGGAAGGAATGTCAACGCTAACTGCCAGCTTCCTAGTTGTACAGACAGGGCCAGAATATATCAAAGATATCAAAAGGCAAAGTAAGTCATAAAGGACCACTGGAAGTTTCATCGGTGGATTAATCAGATAATGGTGGGGAAGAAGCGAAGTTTCAAAAAGAGGGGTCAGAAACACAAAAACAACAATACGGGATAGAACACTTGGGTCATCAGAGTCAAGGGGTTGAAATTCGGTCAGGAAGTCGAGGGGATTCAAGGCAAGTCCAGGGAAGCGGGACGGAGTAAAGCCCAGCAACAGGGACGTACCTAGCAAGAATGCCAGCAACTAGCCACCATTTTATATTGAGAAGATTTTTCTTTGATTGAAACAGGGGCAGCAATTTCGTTCGTTTCGGAGAAACCCTCCGTAAGGAAAGGTAGCACCCAAACAGGTATGACTGGAAACTCTCAGGACCCTCCTGGAAAATGGGACTTAGTTTAAATGTCAAGACAATCATGAGTAGCACAATTTAGCATAACTGTACCCCAAATGAGCATAAGTGGGTTTCAAAATTGGCATGTTTAAGATAGGATTCAATTAGAAGTTTTCAGGACCCTCCTGGATAATGGGGCGTAGTTTTAAGGTCGGTTTAGATAGCAAAATATAGTGGAAGCCGTACTTTTAGCTAGAAGATTGTCAGGACCCTCCTGGATAATAGGAGGTAGTTTAAAGTCTTTTTGATAACAAGTGTGGTGGGAGTACTACCTTTAGAAAATATAACTTAGGTTCGTAACTGTTAGGAGTTGTCAGGACCTCCCTGGATAATAGGACTTAGCTTTCAAATCCTTATAATAGTTGGTAGAATAATTCAATTTAACACTCACATCTGTGCCCAGCCACCAAACTGGGGCAGGAAATGTTCTTTGTTTTCTTTATTTGTTGCAGTTAGGAGCCCACCTGGAGAACAAGGGAATACGTTTCGAGTTCGGCAGTCAGGAGCCCACCTGGAGAACAAGGGAATACGTTTCAAGTTCAGCAATCAGGAGCCCACCTGGAGAACAAGGGAATAATTTTCAAGCGTCAGCAATCAGGAGCCTGCCTGGAGAATAGAGGCACATATTTCAAACTTCAGTAGTCCAGCATCACTCGGAGGAATGGCGAAACATCTCCAATCACAATGCAAGGCAACAACGCAAGAATTCCAGTGGAAGAATACAAGTTCAAGGCAACACAAGCGCAAGTTAGAAGACACAGATAGGACCCTTTTGTAATTCATAGATCATAGCTTAGGCCAGCTTCTTTTTATTTTAACGTGGTGTAATAAGGAGGTCAGCGAGCAGTAGCAGCAGCAACAGCAGTGAAATCACAGCTCCTGGTAGTCCCAGCTACCAGACCTTCCCGAACTACACTGACCTGATTCCTTTTTAGCCAAGGATATGTAGGCAACCTCAGAAGCAGGGTGTGGTCAAACTTTTCAAAAATGCTTCACACGGAGTATTCGAACGGGCAAAAATCGCTCGTATCCGCTCACTTATCTTTGCACGAAAACTCTTTGTGTTCCCGAGCAAAGAGGGGCAACTGTGAGCACGTGATTTTTGCCCTATGTGAATTACTCCCATAAATTCAAAATAAAATAACTTCTTTCAGTATTTGAAATTTTGTGGATTTTCGTGGCATTTTCTGTTAATTGTTTGCATTTTGTTTGTGCATTTCAATTAGTGAAAAATACAAAAAAAATATGTCGCATGCGCCTTTAGGAGTTAATTTTTCATTTTAAGAATAGTAATAAGGTTGTTTTATAAAAAGGAAAATCACAAAAAATAGTCATTTTGCGCCTTTTAATTCCAATATGGATTTTTAGTAGTTTTTCTTTAATTTCTTAATTATGGTAATTAATTTGCTAAGATAATTTGAGTAGGAATCAATTTAGGTTTACTTTTAGTTTAATTTTTTTTTTAAAAAAAATGAGTTAATTTGAAAAGAAAGAGAAAGATAAAAGAGGAGTTGAATTGTTTTGGGCCAAATCCTTTAAAATTCTTAAAGCCCAAACGGACCCCCCACCCCCAAAACCAAACAAGCCAGGCCCAAATACACCCAATACCCGGTCCAATCTTCAGTCCCTAGGATCCCTCAAAACGGCATAGTATCATGCCAATACTACGTCGTTTGATACCTTTAAGTTAAAATTAATCTGGTCCGTTCCGTCCATCTAATCCAACGGTCCATAATTGATTTGGACTTTTACATAAAAGTGTCTGAAAATCTAGAAACCCTAAAGACCATTCCCCTCTTCCTCGTACTCTTTGTTCCCCGCCGGCTCCGCCTTGCGCGGCCTCCGGAAATCGCCTCACGGCGGCGGCCGGCATCTAATGACGCCCAAAATTACACCATTTCCTCCCCTCGCTCCCCTCTTCCCAAATCCACCTTGTTTTCTTTCAAATCCCAACCAAAAACCCCAAATCTACCAAACCCTAGGCGCCGCCGCCACCGTGCACGGCGACGCCGCCGTCCAAACACAACCAAACTCACACCCTATAATTACCAGGTCACCACAAACCCCGTACTCTTGATTATTTCATAAAAAACCCAACCGGATGGCCCTAATTTCACATCTAGGGTTTTAAGCAAGGTTGAAACTGCGACTCTCGATTACCAATGTCTAATGGCCCTGAAAATGATATCATATGCTTATTTGACATGGAATAGACATATAATATCATTTTTGGGGCCAATTTCTAGTTGATGCATTAAAGCCGAAAATCAGTGAGTTTCTCAATTCCTTTTTTTTTTATGTGTGTTTGTTTATCTGTGTTCTTCCAATTCAATTGTTTGCTTTTGCGAATTTCAGTAATTGGTTCATATTAGCTTAATGTTGATTTTTTTCATTTTGTTTCTGATTGTTAAGTTTAATTCTGAGCGGTTTAAATTGTAGTGTAGTTAGATTTTTTTCTTTTAGTTTTACTTTGATTTAGTTGGTGTTTGGCAATTCTGATAAGCAGTGTAGTATTTGGTTAAACACATGTGTATTAGCTCTGTAATTTGATTTTTGTTTCCTTTTTAGATTTTAGTTTAATCGTGTTTCAAATCTCTTTTGGGTACTGTTTGATTTTTGCTTGATTGAATCAATAGTTCTGTTAGTTTAATTAGTCTAGTTTAATCTGTTTCAATTTCATCAATAATTATTCTTTAATTCAGTATTTTTAAAGTATTTAGGCCTAGATGATTGGATATATTTCAATAGCTTAGTCTTTANTTGCTTAGAGAAATAAGTCAATAGTAAAGGACGATTTTTGAAATAACCTAGGGACTAGAAGGCAAACACAAAATCTGAGGCTGACCTCATTTGCCTATAAAAGGCATGCCAATGCCTTAAGTCAGAAGTTTTTAGAACCCCAAAAAATACCCCCCACCCCAAAACTAGTCTCTACAATTTTAGCATATCTAGAATTTGAATTCAACATTCAAAGCTCTTTTAGATCTCAGTTCATCCCAATAGGAAGAAAAAATACAAAACCAAAACTACAAAAAATCCAAAAATACTGTTCCATTCGAACTCTTTTAGGAGTTTAAGTTAGATTTTCAGCTGTAGAGTAATTTTTCAGTCAACAGAGGGTTAAAAATGGCCTGAGCATCTCTTAGATCTGATTTGGGTTCAAGTCCAAGAATTCTGGTTGATTTCGAGTAGAATTTGATCCAATCGTATCTGGTTTTGCTTGCTTTTGGTGTGTAATCTGCTGTTATTCCTTCCTGGTTTAGCTGTGGTGTTTTGGAGTCAAAAATTGATCTAACTGCCTTGAGTTTGAGCTGCTGTTAGCTATTGCTTAGCTGACTTACCTCTTCTTCATTTCTGTTCTAATTCCAGGTATATCCTTAGACTCAAGAGATATTGAAATCATATCAGCATGTATGAACACATTTGAAGTCGAATAATGAAGAACTACTTGCTCGCTGTCGTCTAGCTTAGTCTTTTGGTTTAATTGATCTATTTAAGCAATGTTTNAAAATTTTTCTGGTATGGAATCATAGTCTATATAATTAGAATTATGATTTAAGAGTATCCATTAACTATAGTCTAAAAGATATAGACCATCAATCAGGTGATTCGTTCTAATTCATTGAATTAATCCGTTATAAAAATATCAGTAAAAGAAGGGAACGTTGTTTTTGCAAACATGAATCGAATTTTTTTTCACAATTTTTACGCAAAATTGTATCTTTATCCCGGAGCCTCGAAGGAAGAAAATCGTTCTTTGCTTTGACTTTGATGAAAATTTTCAGTTAAATGGATTGGTCGTACCTATCCAATAATGGAATATGGATTATGACTGACTCGCTATTCACTCGGTTTTTGGGTCATAATCGTTATGTAGGAGAGATGGCCAATCCAGTCATTAAGGCTTTTGAGTGCTTACAACGCCTTGTCAAATTAGATTGGGTAACAGATTTAGATTTAAACTGACAATTAGATTGGATTTGAAATTTTCCCTTTTATTCGTTATTTCAAGTATCAAACTTAATCACTGGGATAGTTTTCATTGCTTTGGCTGGGCTCGTTTATTGGCTGTACCATCTGATCTGGGCCTCAATATTGTTGATACAAGGCCCAGGCCATAGCCTTATCTATTTTAGGCCCAAGGCCAATGACTTTCATTTGAATTGTCTTGGGGCAAATTCCAAAGTCAAATATTGTGAGTATTAAATCTAAGATTAATTTTGTAGTATAGGTTTTTGGCTTTCCGGTTAAGTGGCATATTCGAGTTAAGAGGTTCACCCCTTGTTCGAGTGTGGATTTGAACCGGAACCCAAATTCCTTGACTACTTTAACCATAGCTTTAATAATGTAAAATATTAGGACCTTTTCTTTTATTATTAGAGACAAATAAATAAAAAATCGTAGTTTGCTTTAGGTTGGCCTTTAAATAATACGATGAGATGAGCCTCGCCAAACAAAAATATATAAATTGCGGGGCCCTCATTAAATGCTTATATTAAAATACTTAGAATTCGGGCATGCCGTTTAGCGAATTCCACGGCCTCCCGCAAAGATAATAACCCGTTAGTCGCTCTTAGGCCCGACATTCAATAATATTACTTTCTTAAACTCGGGTGCACAGTTATGTGACCCAAATCCAAATCCCAACGAAGTTGAAATGTGTCAAAAACCACGGGTGCATTTATGTGACGTGGTTCGAGACGTGTTTTCACAACGTTGCAATTCTCTTTAAAAATAATAATAATAAAGCGGTTCAAATTTCAAAGGCACATAGGTTAAAACATGTTCTAAAGTCAAATAAATAAGCCAAATATGACAGTTGAGCGACCGTGCTAGAACCACGGAACCCGGGAATGCCTAACACCTTCTGCCGGGTTAACAGAATTCCTTACTCGGATTTCTGGTCGCGGACTGTTAAACAGAGTCATTCTTTTCCTCGATTCGGGATTCAACCGGTGACTTGGGACACCATAAATCTCCCAAGTGGCGACTTTGATTTTTAATAACAAATCCCGTTTCGATTGTCCTTTAATTGGAAAAACTCCTTTACACCCTTTCCGGGGTGTGAAAAAAGGAGGTGTGACAGGAGGTTCCCGTACCGCGCTAGGTCTTGGATCGTCCTGGCTAGGGGCCGTTGGGTGGCCAAGAATCACGATGAGGCTTCATCGTTGCTTGTGCTTCGTGTTTTGTGTTTCCCTCCGAACCCTAAGCTCAATCGTATGATGATTTTTACGTTGGTACAGGTCTTGGCAAAAATATGCAGATAAGGCCACCCCCCGGCGATGAAGTAGAGGCTTTGGAGCCCGATGCGAGCAGAAAAAGGAAAGGTAGGGCAGCCGTCGCTCATTCCGACCAGAAAATTGCTCTAACTTCTAGGTCGAACCCTGATGCTGAAGGGGAGGACGACGAGGGGAGTCCATTGAGGAAGAGAGCAAAGCCCGACGTGATGGATCTGCAGGCGCCCCAATCGGAGGCTGCTGAGTCCGGTACGACTGGTTCCTATCGAGCCGAAGGGCGAAGGACCCTCGAAGAGAACGCTGAAGCGGACTCGACTCGTGTAGTTGGATCTGGCGCAACCCTCGAGAGGAGAACTGTAGAAGCTGATATTGAGAGACTGGAGCTCGGGGCCATTCGGGAGAGCGGGTCACTTTTTGGAGAAATCGGCGGCTTTAACGATCTGATCTCGAATTATCCTATCTCCTCTGGGGAACTGAGTGATGCCGAACGGATGGTTGGTGCCAAAGCTGGGACTTCTTCCAAAGGGGGAACTTCATGGCCGCTATTTTTGACGGCGTGATCGACAAGGCTGATCTCGATATCCCCGGTGCTGTTAGAGCGGCAGAGAAGTCTCTACAACAGGTGATAGTCTTCCCTCGCATATTTTCTTTCTGTTCACGGGTATTTTTCTCGGCACTTTGTTTACCTTTGCTCATTGTGTCGCAGTGTAAGGAGATGTATGATCAAGCCATCCTTCGACTCCAGTGGGAGCTTTCTTGCCGCGAGAAGGAGTGTGGCAATCTTGCTTCGAAACTTCGGGACTCGGAGGCACGCGGTGTCCAGGGAGATAGAGAGTTGGGGGAGCTTCGAAGAGTTCTAGAAGTGGCGCTCCAGGAGAAAACTACTCTTGCTGCTTAGGTATTTTGCCTTGTTCATACTTGTACCTTTGTCCTGCATTCACACTTATTCTGGATTCATATATTCATCAGCCTGTCCTCCCTCACAGGTCGAACAGAGTAGCTCGCGAATTTTCCAGCTGGAGACGGAGAATTGGTGACATCTCGAGACCTTCTTGTAAATACTCATAGGGAGAACATTGCCTTGGCTGCTGCCAAATCTTAAGCCGAAAAATATGCTGCTGTTTACAAGAATATGCGACCACGGCGCATATGATGATTCACGACATGTCTATGGCAGCCGACCAGAGACTATCTCGAGCCATCGAATATTCTAAAGCGAAGGCCAAAAGGGAAATCCTGGAACAACTCGTGAGTAGAGGCTTCGAGCTATCTGTCGATTTGGCAGAGGCTCGTGTGCGGAAGAAAAGTTGGTGCCATTGAACACTCCCGATAGGGGCGAAGATGATAGCGGCGAGGAGTAGTCTCCTGGCCTTTCGTGTATCTCCTTTTGCTTTATGTGTTCCCTTTTTAGGAAGCAAACAGTTTACAGACGCTTTATCTTCTTGTTGCCATGTATAGAAAAGGGTTTTTGTTCGGTCCGTTCTTCTTCTTGCTCCCTTATCTTTGCGTTCTAATATCGGCCCTTCGGGGCTCCGAGGCTAGCCGTATCCTGAAGCGGATTCGATAATTCCTCTCGATTCGATTTTCGTGATGTCGGGGAACTCCCAAGGCTCTTCGATCTTACTAGTCATGTGGGCGCCTGGCATGATTCTGCTAGTGCACTCCCCAAGGAGAAGGCAATGTTAATGTGGCTAGGATTAATTGGCCCCTTTTGGACAACCGAGCGGCCGTTGCTCAACCTTTATATATTTTCTTATATGCCCTTCAAACGGTGATTTTGCAGATTATGGTGGGCCTACCTTTTCTGCAGAGCTTTTCTCTTTGCACGAGTTCTTCCGCTTTCAGCCGCCTCAGAGGGTTTTTGCCAGGATCCTCATCCTTTTTGCCTTTGTTCTACTGTAGCCATGGCCGCTTCCTCGACTGCTGATCCTCGGACAAAAAAGGGGCTCTGCTGTGCCCCACCTTTGGCTGGCACTGGTGCATCATTCCCGGCATCAGGGGAACAAGATCCGGGTAACCCTGTCTCGGGGAAAGTCGCATATTAGGGAAACCCCCCAATGTTTCGGGTCATCGAGGGCATGTGTCGAAGATCACTTCATTGGTGAGGGAGGAAAACCTCGAGATAATCAGGAGGGAGTGCGGATGGGGGGAGAGTACGATCTTGCGAGCACCCTCCCCTGAGGAGAATATAACGACATACGCCGAGGGGTTCTTGAGTGTATATGTCCATTCTTTCGCGCTGGGTCACCCGGATTGGGTCGTGTTTGATTTCTGTCGGAGTTATCAAGTAGCGTTGGTGCAGGTTCATCCCATTCTTTAAAGGATAGTGCGTTCGATGAGATATTTTCCTGACCGGGCCGGGATAGAATTCACCCTTAGCCATCTTGTGAGGTGTATCAGCCATTGTGTTATCGGGGCCTGATTGCTCTCCAGCGTAGATCCGCTAGAGTTCCTGGGATTGGCAGTGAGGGGGACGAGGACTGCGGATGGATGAATCAGTTCGTGCGAATCCGGATGAACAATGTTATACCCGAAGAATTTTTGCCGTTTCTTGAGAGATGGAACCTCATGCGTAAGTGCTTTGTTTGAATTGTTCTTTAACTCAGCATGGGGTTATCCCCGTAACGGTGTCTTCCCGTTTTTTGTTCATAGCAACTCGCTGGTTGCCCAGCGAGATCCCAGACGTAGCTGAATGGTCCCGTAAACTAGTAGCTTGCTCAGTTTACGACAGGCGGCGATGGCGAGATCTATCAAAGGGGAGATGGGAGGTGAAGCACCACGGTATATGTTCCGCACCTTGGCTTTTTAAGGACAGCTTCCTTCTTGCTGGCTCATCTGATTTATCTACTGCAGGTTCCAGGAGTCTCTTCGAGGTGAGGCCAAATTCCCTGGGGGGAAAAGAGGTCGTTGACTCCGGAGCCAGGGAGCGTCGGAAAAAAGAAAGATGTCCCAGGGCGCGCGGAGGACTGTGACGGGGCGACCCTTTCGCGGCGGCTAAGGGAAAATGATGCGGCCAATCGGCAAATTCCAGGGGTTGGGGTATCGTCGGATGTTGCTTCGGCCTTTGGCGAGGCTCATCGTTTCGGCCTAATGGTGCATTTTGATAGCTGTAAAGATGTTTCGGACTTACATTCTTCCCTTTTATTTTTGCCCACCTGACTTTCGTTCTCAGGTTTTTGACAGGCTCAAAGCCGAACTGCTTCATTGTGAGGCTCTACTACGGGATACTCAAGACAAAGAGAAATCCCTAATACGTCTTTGTGCGGCAAAGGAAAGTGAGTTTGTCTCTTTACGACGTGAGGCTGATCGGAATCGGATTCGGGAGGCCTTTTTGGAGAAACAGGTATCCTGCATTTTGTGTTGAATTGCACTCCCTTTTTACCGTCTTGACGTGTTGTTGTTTCAGTTGGAGGACAGGGCGAGTGAGCTGAAGCAACTTGGGGCGAAGTTGGCAAAGCCAAACATAAATTCATCGAGCTACATGCACGCGTGAATATCCATTCCGAGGCAAAAAAGAGAGCTCAGGCCGGGGTTTCCGCCCTTGAGGCGCAAATCCAGGCTGCTCGTGCGAATGACTCTGCCCTGGTGAAGATGATCATGAAACTGTCATCCAAACTTTCGAATACGAAAACCAAGTTGGTGAATTCTCGAGCCGAGGTGGTGATGAATGATACCAGGTCGGGGCAGAAAATGGCAGCTTACTCGAGGAGTGCCGATGTCGCTAAAGTTGAGTTGCAGAAGATCCTCAACCGTGTTGAAAATAGCAGAGAGTACGCGAGGTGCAGATCCCGGAGGGAAATCTTTGAAGAGATTCACGCTAGGGGCTTCGATCTCTCGAGGGAGATCGAGCAAGCCAAAGGAGAGGAGCATGATGCCAAGTTCCTGATGTCTGTTGCCGAGGATGATTAGGAGGAAGACGCTGGGCTATGACTGCCGGAGAAAAGCGGAATGATCGCTTCCTGCCTCCTTTGTTATGTATGTATGGTTTTCAATATTCTATGCAGGTTGGGGTTGCGCCTTGTCGTCAATATGAAGCAATAAGAGGGGGATCCCCGTAACTTATATTCTTTGTATTTTCATTTGCTGGAATTTCAATAGGGTCGATTCGATCCCGGACTTGCCCTAAGGCTTGTACGCTTTGCTCGTTGCCGGGTTCAGTTTTCTAGTCGGGATCCGACTCGAGCTTGATTTGGTGCTCGTCTGGGTTGGCGACGATGGCTTTATTTCTCGCCTTTGGGTGTTTGGTCGTTTTAGCTTTATTTAGGGTCCAGTCTCCAAGTCGCGTTATGATTCAAGCTTTAATTGACCCTTAAGCTGTCAGTTTTGGCTGGCGACAAGTGCTCTTACGCTTTTTGGTCGTAGAGACCTTTTGATATATGGATCCGGTCTCCGAATCAGGTTATAATTCGAGCTCACTTTAGTCCTCAAGTTGTCAATTTGGCTGGCGATAATGGCTCTTACACTGTTTTTTGCCCGTGGGCTTTTTGTAGGCTTTGTTTTCTGCTCGTTAAGGTCTTTTTTGAAAGATTTTTGCCAGACCCATCGTCAGTTCTAGAGGAACCTCGATTTCAAGTCATAATCGGCGATAGTTCGGGCACCTCGGAAGGTACATAGCCGTTGTTTGCCTGTTGAGGGAAGCCTGTTTTAACCGGTTCTTTCCGAAATGTATTCGGATTTTAGCGATGGTCGGGCGTCCCCGTGTCGCGGTATTTTGGTTGTATCAGCCGTTTTGACCGTAGTCATATGCGTTTGGCCGTAGCCATTTTTGATCCCGAGTGATAGTTTAGGCGCCTACATCAAGGGTATGCCCTTTTTGGGATTCTTACAAATGCGACGTATAGCCTAAACTTCGGGGTTTTCATGACTGTTGAGGTCTTACAGTTTGTCATGCCTATTGGGGTCTTACAGTTTGTCATGCCTATTGAGGTCTTACAGTTTTTTCGACGATGTAGTATGGCGATTGTCGACTGTCTCTGAGTCATCAAGTTGTTTAAGAGTGAAAACTGCTTCTTGTGAACTCGAAGCTGCGTTTTTGGGGCTTCATGAGCCCGGAGTTCCGGTACTGGAGTTGTGCGAGTGCCCTATTGTAGGCATTGAGTCTCCTAGTATTCCGAGATGCA
The DNA here is from genome assembly GCF_001879085.1 of Nicotiana attenuata. Taxonomy (NCBI): domain Eukaryota; kingdom Viridiplantae; phylum Streptophyta; class Magnoliopsida; order Solanales; family Solanaceae; genus Nicotiana; species Nicotiana attenuata. The sequence continues at coordinate 201,973 of NW_017672154.1, read as the reverse complement.
CTTGGCGGAGAGATCCCTGCCGGGAATGTGCTGTTATTTCCCCGTTGGGGGGACGGAGTGGTAGAAAGCGTCCTTTGATCTTTTGGCGCAATATACCTTGTTGTGTTTGCCCGACCTATATCGGGCTGGGGCTGATCGCTTGCGGATTTGTCCTGTCTGAAAGACATTGCGTTCTTGTAGTCGGCCCGGAGGCCGTTTGGGGCGTTTTGAACCGTTGGCACCTGGTCCTGCGTATTTCGGGATGTTTCAGGGGAAAGATTAGTTGCTTTACTCTGGGAAGGAGTTCCCTCCTCCAAAAAGTATTTTTGATTTGTTTGGTACAGTAGTACACGTTTTTGCCGACAAGGCCTACACACACCGATGTTTCGATGCATCGCATTTCTTACAGGAAACCTTGTCTGGTTTTTTCCGAAATTCCTGCGAGCGGGCCGCTCTTTTGGGGGGAATGACTTCTTGCTTTTTTAGCTGCCGATGGGTTTGTTTCGAAAATCTTGCGGAGTTCCCCTCTTGGTGGATTTCATATGTTGCCTCATTAAAAACCTTTCCGGTAAAAACCTTTCTTATTAGGACAAAAACTTGGTCGAAGGAAAAGAGTGCAACGGATGCGCCATAAGGGCTTCAGGGTTCTGCAGCAGTAATAGCGTCTGGGCAACTTCCTATTCGGGTGTCTGCACAAGGGTTAATCTTGGATTTGAAAAATAACATAAGGAAAGGAGTGGTTGTACCTTAGAGTTACGTGCGCAGGCGACGTCTCAGGACTTAGACTATTATAACCTCCCAAGAGCGGAGGTGCGACGCGAAACTTTCACTTTGCTTTATTAGGTTTGACCGAGGGCGAGACCTGGCCTGTTCGTGGTTTCATTTGGGGGTGGAATCGTGAATGCTGACGTGTATAGCGAACATTTCCCTTGCTGCATGTTGTTCTCCGTATACGGTCTTGATCCCGTCCTTCGTCGAGAATTTTATCACCTGATCGAGGGTGGATGGTACTGCTCTCATGCAGTGTATCCAGGGTCGCCCGAACAATGCATTATACCTCATATCTCCCTCGATGACATGGAACTTGGCGTCTTGGGTTGTGCCGACCACGGTAACCGGGAGGATGATTTCTCCCTTCGTTGTTTCTCTAGCCATGTTGAAACCGTTGAGGACCCGAGTAGCGGGCATGATTTGATCAAGCAGCCCGAGTCATTCTATTACCTTTGCCCTGATGATATTGGCCGAACTACCTGGATCCAAGAGTACACGTTTTATCTGAAATAAATTTATAAGAAAGGAGATTACCAGGGCGTCATTGTAGGGTTGGGATAAGGCCTCGGTGTCTTCCTCGCTGAACGTGAGGGTGTCTTCTAGGATATATCCCCGAGTCCATTTTTCTCTGGTGATGGATATCTTTGTTCTTCCTACTACCGATTCCTGCGGGTCTTCGGCGGCCCCCATGATCATGTGGATGACATGTCGTGGTTTGTTTGCCTCGTTTTTCTTGATCGCCTCCCTCTCTCGGAATTGATTTTTGGCCCGATCGTAGCTGATGGCAGTCCTCGGTCCTGTGACCGTGCATGTTGTGATACTCGCATCTAAGTTGTAGTTTCTCTGCCAAAGGTCTGTCTGTATCGGTTTGGGCCACTTGGCGTCCCTGATCTTGCCGATAGCGAACACGATGTCTGAAACATCGATGCAGAAGTTGTATTATGATAAGTGGGGCGCGTTAGCTGGTGCTATGTTTCGATCGAACCTGGTTCTGTTGATAAGTCCTCGAGGGTCCTGTCCTCGATCTATCCTTCGATCATTGCGAGGTGGGTTGCATCTTGGGACGTTCCTTCTGTCTTCGAGGTATGGTTGGTACCTTTCTTTGTTTGGTCTCGCTTCTTTTACCAGGAGTCTGCTCGGGTGAGCCCGAAGGGGCTCCCAGTTGGTCGTCCTCGGCCCTGATCTCTGACTGGTACTGGTTGTGGACGTCCGACCAAGTCACGGCCGGGTATTCGATCAGGTTCTGCTTCAGCTGCTTCGAGGCCACTGAGCTTCGTTCATTTAGGCCTTGGGTGAAGGCCTGTACCGCAATCGTCGTGACAGGTTGAAGTTCCATTTGTTCCATTTGGATGCGGGACACGAATTCTTGCAGCATCTCATTCTCTCTTTGTTTGATCTTGAAAACGTCGGACTTCCTTGTTGCTACCTTGATGGCTCCCGCGTGCGCCTTTTCGAAGGAAACTGCTAGCATGGCGAATGCATTTATGGAGTCGGGAGCCAAGTTGTGATACCACATCATGCCCCTCTTCGAAAGTGTTTCCCCGAAGTTTTTTAGCAACACGAACTCGATTTTGTCATTTTTTATATCGTTGCCTTTTACAGCGCAGGTATAGGCAGTGACGTACTCGTTGGGGTCGGTGGTGCCATTGTATTTAGGGAGTTCCGAAATATTTTGGGAATCGTCTTCGGGGCCGCTTCCTTTGGGAACGTCCTCTGTACAAATTTCCTCGAATCCAAACCTTTTAGGACCGGGGGTGCTCCCGGGATATGGCCTACTCGAGAGTTGTAGGTCTCAAATTTTTTATCGTTGGCCGCAATCATTCTTTCACCCGATTCGATCCTTTTGGTAAGGTCCTCCAACATCTTTACTATGATGGGGTCAGCCGTTGACCCGATATCATTTGATCTTTCGTGTATTTGCTTGACGGGGGGAGCTGTCTCCGGTGCTGGTGTGCTGGGAGTCCTCGGATGGCTTTGTAACTGGTCAATGGCCATTTGTTGTTCCTGCAACATTTCAAAAATAACGTGAAGACTAACTTCCTGTTCTTCCCGGGCCGGGGTTTTTTGAACTTCCCGTCGGTCGTTGTGTTGCACGCTTCTGTCGGCGTGGAGAAGTTTCATTGACTTGCTGCGCGTCTTGTGAGTCCGTATCCGCTCGTATTGGTCCGGGTGCATTATCGGGATCTTGTAGTGGTGCTCCGGCAGCCGGGATAGCTACACTATTTTCCTCGCAATCATCGAGGTGCTCGTTCTCAGCTCTGTTCACCGAGCCATACATTTTTACCTGAAATCAAAGGATCTTGGGCAAGAAAAAGCGTGAAAGATGATATGCGTTTCTATGAAACTAGCAAGAAAATAATCACTATTATTTTTAGCCCCACGGTGGGCGCCAAACTGTTTACCGTGAAAATGGTAACTACAACTAGATTTGTTAAATTGGACTCTAAAAATACGTGATCTATTCCCGAGCTAGTTTGTTAAAGCAGATGATGCTAGTATTATGAAATTTAGTGATAGGGCAGGAGATAAACGAGATAACGGGCGAACCAAAGAGTCTGATACCCGAGCATGAGCTTAGTCGGATGGGACTTCGAGGTCGACCTTGGGTCGTCGAGGATATTCAGGCATAATATAACAGCTAGAAATATAATCAAACGGAGCTATTTATAATCGAAATTGAGTTTGTACGATGATTAACACATATAAAATGAAGAACACGTTCAAAGGCAAAGGATATCGAGGTATCCTCAGTATCAGTGATAACCAATGAGCTTTTGTAAGAAAAGAGAGAGAGAGATATATTATTTCACTTTGTAGAATTGTGGGAGCAACAACAGTCGCTTACAAGGAAGGGTGAGTCTCCTATAGGAGAGGAGACCTAGTAACGAATACATGTATATCTAATATACGAAATATGGAGATGTGACTGCTTGACTTGATATCCCAGTAGAGGCTAGGGCTAGGCCGGTCCCATCAGGTTCAATCGCGTGCCTCGGGGAACTCCTTTCTTTATCCTGATCTCAGCTTCGAATCAGGTCTTGATAGACCCCGCAGGAAAGGGTCGAGCTGTGGCTTTATATCCACCTGGTCTCAAGATGTCTAACCAAGGTGGCATCATATCCTCGGGATATCGAGGTACCTTCCCGAGATGGCTTGATTGCGGGAAATCGAGTCCTCCAATTTCACCGCGTACACCCTTGTCTTCATTTTACAAGTTTGGTTTTTATTTTCCACCAATTTCAATGTTTGGGTTTTTATTTTACCCTTTTGCATTTAAAAATGCTTCAATGCTTCGTGACTCTTTTGAATAATCATGAATTATAAAAGAGGGCCATTTTATATACAACACTCAATGAAGAAGACGTCTCAACTTCATAATGGTGTAAACATACGAAAGAAGAAATAGGAACACATGTGTTTCTTTGAATACCTTTGAGGAAAGTTTTGTATCATTCGAACTTTCAAATTATATAATACTTTACATGCATTTAAGTATCATCTATAACTCTTTCATAACTGTTTTCTTTACAAGAAATTTTGTAAAAATTCCAAGGTATATCTTGCAACCCATGACTAAATATTGTGTTTAACCTAAACATTCATAAGATTTTGAAATTCACAACCACTAGTCTATTCTTCACAGGTTTTTGAATCAGGCTCGCGTTTTTGGCTCATGACTTTGCCATGAACTTTCGATTTGTTGGGGTAGTAGACGGCTTGACTTGAATTCTGATTTTTCCGATCTTCTTTGCCTTCCTTATATATAGTCTCCCAAGTATTTGAGATTTGAAGTATGAAATCTCGAGCACTTGATTATTCCTTCCATGTGGTCCTTTTCTTGAAAAAGGAAAAATGTACGGGACTCGGAGATATATATAATTTAGATGAAGACTGCTTAACCCTTTATATTTCCAGCAGTAAGGTTGTAACCCTAGACCGAGAATTATGTTACTTCCGCATGTCTTTTAGGTCTAATATCATCATTTGGTGTGGGCTAGATTTTTGCCTATCATCTAAAATAAAAATCGTAATTGAGCGATACCTGACCATGTATTCCATTGCTTAGAAATAGTACTTCTTTAAATGAATAGTATTCTAACTCGAGGGTAGAACCTTGCCATCCACGGTTTCTAACTCGTATGCACCTTTTCCAGCGATACCTCGAATCTAGTAAGGTCCTTCCCAATTTGGACTCAACTTTCCGGCATTGACTGCTTTCGTTGATTGAAAAACTTTATTGAGTACGAAGTCCCCAATCTTGAAGTACCTAAGATGAGCTTTTCAATTGTAATATCGCTTAATAATATGCTTCTGCGCAGCCATCCTTATCAAGGTTGTTTCTCTCCTTTCTTCAAGAAAATCGAGATTTATTCGCATCCCCTCCTCATTTGACTCTTCAGTTGCTTGGGTGTATCTCGTACTTAGTTCACCTATTTCAACCGAAATTAAGGCTTTAGTGTCGTACACAAGTGAAAATGGTGTCTCTCCCGTACTCATTTTTGTTGTTGTTCGGTAAGCCCACAAGACTCCAGGTAACACTTCTGGCCACTTACCCTTGACTCTTGTATCATTTTCTTCAAGTTATTAATAATAACTTTGTTTGTTGATTCAGCTTGTCCATTGGCCACATGATGATAAGGTGTTGAAGTAATCCTTTTAGTTTGCCAACTCTGAAAGAATTATGTGATTTTTGCACCTATGAACTGTAGGCCGTTATCACACACAATTTCTTTTGGAACCCCAAACTGACATATGATGTTTCGCCAAATGAAGTCCCCGACTTCTTTTCCTCGCACCTGTTTGAAGGCACCTGCTTCTACCCAATTAGTAAAATAATCAGTGACTACTAATAAAAATCAAAACTATTTTTGGCTTATGGTAATGGACCCACGATATCCACTTCCCTCTTCATAAAAGGCCACGGTGCAACAACTGGATGTAATAACTCTACTGGTCAATGCATGTATTTACCATATCTTTGGTACTTGTCATATTTGACCACAAAGCTTTCCGCTTCTTCTTCCATTTTTGGCCAGTAATACCCTGCTCTAATTAGAGTTTTTACCAAGGATCTTCCTCCCGCGTGATTTCCACAATGCCCTTCATATACTTCTCTCATCACATACTCTGTTTGAGAAGGTCCGAGACACCTTACTAAAGGACCACCGAACATCTTTCAATATAAATTGCCTCGATCTAAACAATAACGGGCAGCTTTTCGTCGAACTTCCCGAGCCTTTTTCTTATCTTCAGGTAGAATTCCTTACTGCAAAAAATTAATGATCTCGTTCTCCAATCGCAGATTAAATTATGGGAATTTACCTTGTTTTTATCTTGGTCAAGTACCAAATGAAACAAATGCATTATGGAAGCATTTTCTTCATTTGTAACTTCTGCAGCGGATGCAAGATTAGCCAACGTGTCTGCTTCAACATTTTCTTCCCTGGGTATCTACACAATTTTCCAAGATTGGAATTGCCTGATCAAATCTCGTGCCTTTTCCAAATATTGTTGCATCCTCGCCTCTCTAGCTATATAGTCCCCTGTACTTGATTAACTACGAGCTGCGAGTCACTTTTGATTATAACCTGCTCTATTCCGAGATCTCGTGCCAATTCTAAACCAGAAAGCACAACTTTATATTCTGCTTCATTATTAGTAATAGGTTGGCACTTTATGGCTTGCCTTATAGTTTCTCCCGTAGTGGGATTAGAACAATGCCTAAACCAGCTCCTTTAACATTCGAGGATCCATCGGTAAATAGGGTCCAGTACCTGGATTAGACTCGTTAAATACCTGCAATTTTTTTCTGCTTCTGTTACCATCCCTGGGCTAAAGTCTGCCACGAAATCTTTTAAAACCTGTGATTTATCGCAGTTCTAGGTTGATATATGATGTCATATTCACTTAGTTCTACGGCCCACTTGGCTAATCTACCTGATAACTCTTGCTTATGCAATATATTTCGTAAGGGGTAGGTCGTGACTGCAGAAATAGCGTGACATTGAAAATAAGGTCTTAATTTTTTAGATGCCATAATTAGCACTAAAGCAAGTTTTTCTAAATGAGGATAACAAGTTCAACATCTAGTAAGGACTTGCTAACATAGTAAATTGGAGATTGTTTACCTTTATCTTCTCGAACTAACACTGCACTTACCGGCATTTCTGACACAGCGAGATAGATGAGTAGCTTTTCACCGTCCTTTGGTTTAGCCAGCAATGGTGGGTTTGACAAGTATATTTTCAGATTTTTGAGTGCTTGTTGGCATTCTTCAGCCCATTCAAATTGGCTTTGCTTTTTCAATACTAAGAAGAACTTAAAGCTTTTCTCTGAAGATTTAGAAATAAATCTTCCCACTGCTGCTATCCTACCTATCAACCTGTGCACTTCTTTTTTGCTCATGAGTATATCCGGTATTTCTTCAATGGATTGAATCTACGCTGGATTTACTTCAATTCCTCGGTTAGAAACTAAGAAACCTAAAACATTACCTGAAGACATGCCAAATGCACACTTTTCGGGATTTAACTTCATATTGAATTTGCGGAGAATTTGAAAAGTATCTGACAAATGTTGGATGTGATCCCCCGCCTGTGCTGACTTGACTAATATGTCATCAATGTAGACTTCCATGGTTTTTCCCAGATGTTCTTGAAACATCATTGTTACTAACCTCTGGTACGTGGCCCCTGCATTCTTTAGATCGAAGGGCATGACTTTATAACAGTAAGTCCCCCTGTATGTAATGAAAGAAGTTTATTCCTCATCTGAAAGATCCATTTTTATTTGATTATATCTTGAATACGCATCTAAAAAACTCAACAATTCATTCCCTACAGTAGCATCAATTAGTTGATCTATGTGGGGTAAAGGAAAAGAATCTTTCGGGCAAGCTTTATTTAAGTCAGTATAGTTTACACACTCTCGCCACTTACCATTCTTTTTAGGTACCACTACATTATTAGCTAGCCAATTAGGATATTTTACTTCACGAATAGACCCGATTTTCTAAAGCTTTTGTACCTCATCCTGAATCACCTAGTTTTTGAAGGATCCTTGCTTCCCTTTCTTCTATTTGACAGGTGGATACGTTATATCTTCGTTTAGCTTAAGGGTCATCACCTCCAGTGGTATACCTATCATATCTGAATACAACCAAGCAAAACAATCTGCGTTAGCTTTTAAAAATTCAATTAGCTTACTTTTCATCTCTGGGCTCAGGTTGGTTCCGATGTAAACTTTTCTTTCTGGCCAATGTAAAAACAGCACCACCGCTTCGAGTTCCTCAATTGGTGTTTTGATGTTTTCGTTCTCTTCTGACTCTTGAATAGTATCAGGCCTTGAGTCAACATCCATTTGTCCATCTTCGGTTGAGGTTTGAGTTGTTAAACCCTCAACCGAATTCTGTAGTTGTTATTTTACATCTGCAATGTCAGTTTGCATGCTTGAGTCCAACGCTGAATTGATACTTCTAGAAGCCTGCAGATCACCACGGATTTGCCAATTCTTTATTATGAAGGGAAATTAATAACATGATGTAAAGTTGATGGTACATCATCCATCTCGTGAATCCAAAGTCTGTCGAGGATAATATTGTACACCACATCCATATCTGTTACTTGAAATTTCGTATCTTTAACTACTCCTTCTGTGAATGTGGTGAGTATTATTTTCCCTTTCGTGACAACGCTTGAATTGTCAAATCCAGATAAGGTACCTGCTTTGGGTACCAATTTTTCATCAACTTGTTTCTCGTTTACCACTCTTAAAAGAATGATATTTACAGAGCTACCTGGATCAGTCAAAACTCGTTTAAGATTAGTATCATGTATAGGTAAAGATATTACCAGTGCATCATTATGTGGGATCAACACGCCATCTGTTTTAGCATCATCAAATGTTATACTGTCCTCTTCCAAAACTTGGCGAACTCGCTTCCCGTGGGTGACTGTGATTTTTGATACCTTCTTTGCGCGCAGCCATTTATGTCACGCCATTTACCTCCTCCCCTCCGCTTATGACATTGACTATTCTTTTTGGTGATGGAGGTTTTGGTGGCTCCTGTTTATTCTTCATATATGCTCACTTACCCTTCTCACTAAACAAATCGATTAAGTAGCCTTGTTTTAATAAGTGTTGTACTTTACCTTGTAGCAATCTGCAATCTGCTATTTGTGACCGTGATCATTATGAAACTCGCACCAGAAATGAGGGTTTCTTCTATTTGGGTTCGATTTCATTTCCTTTGGCCACCATCTCCCATGCTTCTTAAAACAACTACCAACTCATATGTGCTAACATTGAAACTGTAACCACCAATCTTCGTTTTTGAACTTCGGTCGTTGTCCCGCAAATCTCGCGTGTCTCGCTCCTTTCCAAACCTGGACAATGGACCTGAATCTATGTCCCTTGATCTGGAATCGTACCTCAGGTTCTCTTGTTTTTAACGTGAATCCCTTCTTGCTGGTCCTATGTAAGGTTCGTACCTGTTCTTGCCGGACCTTTTTCAGTTTTTGGGCGCCTCGAACTTACTCTTTCATCTCCCCGGGGCTGAGTGGTAGTATCTTCTTCTATCCGCTGATTCATGCTATACCTGTTGTAAACATCATTCCAAGCTGTTGCAGGGAACTCTCGTAAGCTTTCTTTGAGTCTCCTCGTGGCTTCTGAGCTTTTTTCATTTAGATTACCCTCAAATGCCATAACGGCCCAATTGTTAGGTACACGTGGCAACATCATTCTTTTACGCTGGAATCTATCTACGAATTATCTGAGTAGCTCCGTATCTCCTTGTTTTATTTTGAAGATTTCTTCCATCCTCTTTTTGACTTTTTGAGCTCCCGAATGTGCTTTTATAAATGAATCAGCAAGCTCAGCAAAAGAATCAATGAAATTGTTAGGTAAAAGAGAATACCATGTTAGTGCTCCCTTTGTGAGTGTTTTACTGAATTTTTTGACCAACAGTGATTCAATATATTGCTTGGTCAAGTCGTTGCCCTTCACGCCAATTGTAAATGCAGTTACATGATCTCGTGAATCGGTTGTCCCATCATACTTTGGGATATCGGACATCTTAAACTTTTTTGGAATAGGCAAAGGAGGGGCACTTGGCTTCCAGAGTTGTTAAGAATATTTATTCATATCTACTTTTTTATGACAGGTGGAACACCCGGTATCTGCTCTATGCGATCGTTCTGCTCCTTGAGCTGTTTCTGCAAAGTCAATACTAAACTTTGTAAAGCAGTATTAATTGGGATACCTGACCCACCATCACGAGATTCACTGGGAGTTCCTCCGCTGCCCGAATTAGCGAGTCCTGAGAGTGGATTCTCTATGGTTTCGATGTTATTTGGAGGCGGAGTTGGTGGTATAGTTGGTAATCTGCTAACGAAAGCTTGAAGAGCATTGTTCACATGTTCTGCAATTAGTTGCTTTAACGCATCATCAACATTTTGATCGCCTCCTTGTTGATTATTCACATTTGATGTTGTCGAGGAGAATTTTGAGGTGAAAGGATTGGGGTGACATTCTGTTGTTGATTCTGTTGGTTCAGCTGGTCTTGTTGGTTTTGTTGGTTTTGTAGGTTTTGTTGGTTGTTATCGTTAGTGGTCGACATGATTTTTTGACAGAATGAATTTGGAAAGTGAAAAGATTATCAGTTTCCCGGTAACGGAACCAATTTGTTTAACCAAAAAAAGAATTTCGGTCAAAGCCTATTTTGTAGAAGTACTCGGATTACTGATAATCAAGAAAATCAATATTCTCGCAATAAGAAAGTAAATTAAAATATGAAATAGCAAAGTAATCAATAGAAAGCAAAATAAAGTAATTGTATTCCAATAATTATCAGAATATATCTGTAAAATGATTTCTCTTTCCTTTTTATAGGAATATATGAGTATAACATCCTCTATGACCGAATAATTATGAGCATTAATGACATTAATGAGATGTTATAATTGGTAACCGTAAATGTTCATGGAGATTCTGTAACGTTTGAGATCATTTATACTCATTAATGGCTGATTCACGAATCTTTCCTTTTTACTGTCTTGATTCATTCCGCCGGTACCTCTTCATGTATCTGTTTAAACTTGAACGACTATATCTTCTCCTCTCGTGGGTGATTTGCTCGTATATGTTACGTCACTTGCCTCTTTTAATGCATTTCACCAGTTGTCGCTTTCTCAATGATCCACGTGTCTTATCTTATCAGTCGTTCACATAAATCAACCTGTAATATTTATTTTAATCAATACATGATTAACTTTGGAGGCATCTCATTCAACCTTAATGGTGTCACAGATTTCTTGAACATATAATGGCTAAAAGAAAAGGATATAATCAAACTATTTATATAACTTTATTTGGAGACATGACTTCACTTCGGAATCCAAATTACTACTGGTAACAATCTGTGCTAGACCGCTATGCAAGCTAGGTATAAAGCTTTAGTTATAGAGAAATGATAGTGGAGAAGAGAATGAGGGAGAAGAAGAATCAGATATTCTCATTAATTATGTTAGAAAATCTGTACAGTATATACTATTTATACTTACAACTAACACACTACTAACCACCTAACTAACCCACTTCCTAACTATAATTAAATTGTAGAACTAACGATTACATAATTCTCACATGCCTAATCTACAGTTGCCTCAATACTCCCCCTCAAGCTGGTAGGTGCAAAAATGTTGTGCACTCCCAGCATGGACATAAAAAATTCATGCGGTTGTCTTGCAAGCCCCTTAGTAAGAATGTCTCCAAGTTGCTGTTGACCCTACGTGCATTGTTCTGATCAGCCCCTTTTGAATCTTCTATCTAATGAAATGGCAATCTATTTCAATGTGCTTTGTCCTCTCATGATATATTAGATTTGTTGCTATCTGTAATGCAGCTTTACTGTCACAGTGTACCAAAACTGGCAACTCTACTTCTGCTCCCAGCTCCTTGAACACTCCTATTGACCATACTAACTCTGAAACAACTGAAGCCATGCTCATGTATTCTGTTTCTTCTGAACTTTTGAACACTGTATTTTGCCTCTTTGATTTCCATGCAACTAATGAATCTTCATGTTTTACAATAAAACGTGTTACAGACTTCCTTGTATTTGGGCAAGCTGCCCAATCAGCATCACAAAAAGCAGTCAATGTGTTCTTCTTATTGCTGCTCTTCAAAATGCCTAATCCTGGTTCCCTCTTCACATATTTAACTACCCTTATGGCTACTTCCCAGTTTGAATTTTTTGGATTTTGCATAAACTGGCTAAGTGTTTGGATAGCAAAAGCAATGTCTAACCTTGTCAATGTGAGGTATAACAACTTGCCAATCAACCTCTGATATTGTCCCTTATCCTCCAGTAGTTCATCATTGCTTGATCCTGCAACCTCATTCAACTCAGTAGTTGTGAGTTTTTGGTTGCCATCCAAAGGTATCCAAATTGGCTTAGCTGCACTTAAGCCCATTTCTGATATAAGCTCAAAACTATACTTTCTCTGATTCATCATAATTCCCCTATGAGATCTACAAAACTCAATGCCCAAGAAAAACTTCAACTCACCTAAGTCCTTCAACATGAAGGACTGATGCAATTGCTTCTTGGTTTCTTCCATGAGTGTTAACGAGTAATCAGCATGTCACCACATAAACTAGGATGACTATATTTTCTGTCCTGCTTCTTTGTAAATAAAGAATAGTCTAGGAAACTTTGCACAAAACCTTGATTAGTTAGTGCCTCAGTAAGTTTCACATTTCACTGCCTGCTTGCTTGTTTTAGCCCATAAAGGGATTTGACAAGCCTACACACATTGCCTTCATTCTCCCCCTGGCTGACAAATCCCTCAGATAGCCTCATGTATACTTCATCATAGAGATTCCCTTGAATAAAAGCATTATATACATCCATTTGATGTATATGCCACCCTTCAGTAGCTATAACAGAAATCACAGCTTTAACTGTAACCATTTTCACTATCGGGGAAAATATTTTATGGTAGTCTAAGACTTCTTTCTGGCTATATCCCTAAGCTACCAAGCGTTCTTTGAACCTCTCAATATCCCCATTGGCTTTGTACTTCACCTTATGTACCCATCTGCAACCTATAGGAATTTTCCCTGCTGGTAATCTCACCAATTCCCATGTCTTGTTGTCTTCTATTTCTTGAATTTTTGCTTTCATGGCTTCAATTCACCTCTTATCCTTAGATTCTTCATGGAAAGCTTGTGTTTAGTAACAGCGGAGAAAGCTCTGAAGTAGTGTTGGTAAGTTGGCTTCAATCCATCATAGAAAACATGGTTGCAGATAGAGTAAGGTTTATCTGACTGATCTAGTGGAGCTGCAGTTACATAGTCAGTCATCCAAACTGGCGCTTGTTTGTCTCTGGTGGACATCCTAGGCCCATCTCCATCATTGCCTAGTACTTCATTAGCCGTTTGTTTGTCTCCCCTTGAATGAATTGCTGGTGATCTGCTAGAATCATGCTTTCTCCATCATCAATTATTCGTGGAAGATCATTAAGGACAGTGTGCTCCTCAGTATTGAGAATTGGTGAATGATTAGGTGAATGGGTTGGTGGAGTGACTGTTGCATGATGTGCTTCAATGTCCATGTCTAGGAACATAGTCAGTTTCTCTTGTCTCTTGGACTTGAAAGGAAATAAAGACTCCTTAAAGACAACATCTATTTATGAAGAAACATTGCTTAGACAAATCATACAAGACATAGTCTTTTGTAACTTTTGAATATCCCATCAAAACTGCTGCTGTTGCCCTAGCTTCAAACTTGTCATGCATATACATTTTCTTTGCAAAACAAGAAAAACCAATAGTCTTTATATGTTCAATGTTTGGCTTCTTCTGATGAAACACTTCATAAGGACTTTTTCCCGTTACTACACCTGATGGTAACCTATTAATGACATACACTGCTGCTAACACAAAGTGTCCCCAAAATCTCAAGGGTATATGTCCTTGAAACCTCATGGCTCTTGCTATTTGTGGCACATGTATGTGCTTTCTTTCATCAATTCCATTTTGTTGAGGTGTATAGACATATGTCCTTTGATGAATGATTCCATTAGACTAAAATAATTTGCTACATGCCTCATTCACAAATTCTGTCCCATTGTCAGTCCTGATCACTTTAACTTGTCTATTAAACTGAGTCTAAACTAGCTTTAAAAAATTTCTAAGCAAACCTAACACATCACTTTTCAATTTCAACAAAAAAACCCAAGTCATTCTCGAATGATCATCAAGAATTGTCAAAAACAGTTTACTACCATCAAAAGTTTGTGCAGCATATTGTCGATACATCAATATGAAACAAGTGAATTATATCTTCAACTCTACTATTGCTTGTGCCAAATGGTAGCCTAGAATGTTTGGCTAAAGGACATACACTACAATTGTCTATTTATCATTTACAATCATCATATACCAATAAAAACAGTTGCTTCAATGCCTCTGCTGAAGCATGTCGAAGCCTTCTATGCCAGAGTCCAAGGTCCAGGTATGCCTTCCTTATAGCCAAACCTTGAATTATTCCTTTATTATTCCTAGTATTAGTTTGCGGTAATAGGTATAGGCCTCCCTTCTTCTTACCAATCACCTTTACCTTCCCACTGCAAAGGTCCTGAAGCAGATAGAAATCAGGATAAAAATCTGCACGGCAATTTAATTCCTTTGTGATCTTAGACACTGACAACAAATTATACTTGAACTCAGGTAAGTATAACACATTGTCAATTCTCCCTGCATTTGCTATATTACAAGATCCTATGTGAGTCACATATGATATTTCTCCATTAGGCAAGTATACCTTCTTTGGACGAATTTCAGCTACTTTTAATTTGTTTTCTAACATTTCCAAATTAGAGGTCATGTGATTTGTAGCTCTAGTATCTACAATCCACTCATGATCATTACCATCAACAAAGTAAGCACTAATACTACCTGCCATATTAGCTAATGTTTCTGGCACATTCTCCTTATTGAGCAGCTTAAGGATTTGACTGTACTGCTCTCCTATGAAATGTGGAATTAGAGGAACTTTGAAAGCATCTTGACCTCTTCCTCCTACAACATGTGGCCTGAACTCCCCTATCATTGCATTGTGAGCTGTGTTACCTGCAAATTTCTTCTTGAACATAAAATCATCAGGATATCCAATCAATTTGTAGCATCCTTCTCTACTGTGCCCTTTCATTTTGCAGTAATCACAGAACACATTGTAATTCTTCCCAGATTTTTGATTGTTGAATGCTTTTGCTGTGAACATGTTGTCACCTCAGCATTATCAGCAGGAACTATTGCATTTGCCATACTCCTTTAGCTCTCCCTTTCCATCAGCATAGAGTAGGTCTTATTCACAATTGGAAGTGGATCCATCATCATGATCTGCTCATGTGATTGTTCATATGTCTCATTGAGCCCCATAGGAAATTGCAATAACTTCTACCTATGCATGAAAACTTCATACTCACTTGAATTGGGCAATCACAACCAAGAGCTGGTGCCAAACAATCAAACTCAGCCCAAAGTTCACGCAGCTTTGAAAATTAAGTTACAATTGAACTTGTTCCTTAACTCGCAGTAGCTATGGCTCTGTGCAACTGAAGTATTCTAGATTCATTTGACCTTATCGAACCTCTCCTTCAAATCCTTCCAAACAGCGCATGCATTTGAGGAATACACAATTCCACTTAGCAAATCACTCGATACAGAGTTTATTATTTATGAGAGGACAATTGCATTGCATCTGTCCCCCAAATCTGTCAAATTTGTACCATAATCTTCCTTCTTACAGGTACCTTCAATGAATCCTATTTTGTTGCGACCTAATATGGCAATACGCATTTCTCTGCTCTACACAGAATAGTTGTCCGATCCTGTCAATTGCAGCGAGATCAGAACAACTCTTGAGTTGTCTGTTGAGTGTAGGAATAGAGGATGATTATGTCTTAGATTCTCTGGAAATGTATCATCTACAATCACCATTTTTTGATCTCTTCAATTCATGCCCTAAACTCACAAAAGAGAAGATGAAACTACTGAATTAGAAACAAATTGTGAAATCTAAGCTAAGATCGATCTTAGGTCCATATTAATGGCCTCACTGCTCTGATACCATGAAGAAACCTGTGCTAGACCGCCATGCAAGCTAGGTCTAAAGCTTCAGTGATGGAGAAATGAATAGTAGAGAAGAGAACGAGGGAGAAGGAGAATCATATATTCTCATAAATTGTGTTAGAATATCTGTATAGTATATGTTATTTATACTTACAACAAATACACAACTAACCACCTAACTAACCCACATTACCAGCCTAACAACTTCCTAACTATAATTAAATTGTACAACTAACTATTACATAATTCCCACGTGCCTAATCTTCATTTGCCTCAATAAATTCATTTCTAGTTTTCTACTGTATTCAGCTAACGTTTTCATGATTCGCTGGTTTATGAGTTTTTCTTGGAAAATATGAATGCACTGCACCTAACTATTGAACATCACTTGGAAAAGGTATTTTCTTCTATTAAAATTACATTGACAATATTAATAATTTTTACTCTATCGATCTAATAACTCTCTTTAATTTACTGAATAATAATAAGTTGAGCGCCTTCTAGAAAAATATAATTGCGCTGATAGTCACAAGTTACATATTAGACTATTCCCGTGACATACAATTTTTTTGTTCTATAGCAAGTTCTTTTTCGTATATTACTATTTGGTTATACATTACACTTATTTTTCGAATTCTTTTTGAAGGTGAGCTTTTTCAAATTTAATATTTTAAGTTCAATGTACGTCTAATTATAAATTCAATATGATTATGAGCTCGTTGTAGTAGTTAACCATTTCCTCTCGGCCCAAATTAGTCTTTCGATAATAGCCCCAAGTAATTTTAAATTTCTTCATGATTTGGTCACTACGCACTAGGGGTACGTTTGCTTTACAACAAAATGCATAATCTTGTCTAGGGGTGGGCATAATACTGATCAAATCGATAATTTCAGTCTATTTGAGTTTGTTCGGGTTTTCGGTCAGTTTGCGGTTTATATTTTTCAAAGTTTGGTGTTCGGTTTTTGTATTTTGGTTTTTTGATTCACCAAAAAATTGAGGTTTTTTTAAGAGAAAAATTAAAATAATAAAAAAATTAACTTAAATACCTATACGCACAAATGTATTAATAATAATCGACAGTCATGTAATGTATGTATCATTCATGTTGTGTATAATTAATCTATAATCAATATACCAGCTAGAAAAAGTAAATAATAAATTCGGCCGACTATTTGTATAAAAGTCTCAGAATTGGAAAAAGCTCGATCATGCATGTTTAAAGGACTGATTATTGGGAATAGATTCTTTTGGTAGAGAGAGTATTGTACTCGAAATGAAACCTTTCATTGCGAATTTAGATTAGTTGGCCACAAAACGAATAGTGGCACCATGTGAGGAAAAAAAAAGAGTAATCACTTTAATTTCTACGATATTAATTCCTAAGAAATCTAGCTTATGTGCACTAGTTCGAATTGAAAAGTTTACAGGAATGATCGTTCATACATCATTTGCTTAAGTTTCTATTAAGTATAATCTAGAATCTGATTTGGTTCTTCAAAGTTGGATACTCACTGTTTTTTAAGGAAACCTTTGAACAACGATAAAGTTATTTTCGTATGACCAATAAGCTATGGATTCGAGCAGTGAAAGCAGCCATTAACGTTTGCATTAGGGTAGACTATCTATATCACACCCCTTGGGGCATGTCCTTTCTTCGGACTAATACGGAATAGTACTTGTTGAGAAGGGGATAACTTAGCACGAGAGGAGCACGTGTAGTGGTTATCCAAGAGATAACCAATTACAGTTATTTGTTAAATGAGCAGTACAACTGTAATTAGCTATCATTAGTTAGAGTAGTTAGTGAGTATTATATATAAGAGGGCAATGTACAGATTTGGTATACAGCTTTTTCAATGAAATAGTAAAGTCGTTTACTGCATATCCTTTCTCCTCTCTCATTTCTTCTTATAAGAAGCTAGCTCTCATGGCTGTTACCTCCAAATTCCACATGGTATCAGAGCAATGAGGCCATTATTATGGTCTTAAAAGTTCCTAATTAGCTAAATTCGTCAGTTTTCTACTTCTATTTAGTAAGATAGCTTCTTCTGAATCTTCTTCAATTTCTAGGGCACATGAAGATCTCTGAGTTTGACAATGGTAGAAACAGCAGACCACACTTTACCTGAGAATTTGGGCCATAATCATCCTATATTTTTGCATTCCACAGATAATTCAGGAGCGATACTGATCTCTCTGCAACTGACAGGATCTGAGAACTATTCCATACGGAGCCGAGCAATGCGTATTGCGATCCTAGGATGCAATGAGATAGTATTCGTTGAAGGCACCTGCAAAAAGGAAAGTTGGTCCAAATCTGACATATCTGTGGGAGAGATGCAACGCGATCGTTCTATCATGGATGATGAATTGTGTTTCAAAAGATTTACTAAGTGGAATTGTATATTCCTCAAATGCATGTGCTATTTGGAAAGATTTAAAGGAGAGATTCGACAAGGTCAACGAATCTAGAATTTTTCAACTCCATAAAGCAATAGGCACGGTGAACCAAGGAACTAGTTCTACTGCGAGTTACTTCTCCAAATTGCGAGATCTTTGGGCGGAATTTGATAGTTTAGCACCAATTCCTAGATGTGATTGTCCAAAGTCTCGAGATTATGTAACTTTCATGCGGAGGCAGAAGTTGTTGTTGTTCCTCATGGGGCTAAACGAGACATATGAACAGGCTCGTGAACAGATCATGATAATGGAGCCACTTCCAACCGTGAAAAAAGCTTACTCCATGTTAGTTGAAAGAGAGAGCTAGAGAAGCACAGCAAATATGACAATTGGTGGAGACAAAGCTGAAATGATAGCCCTGCTAAGCACAAAGGGATCTTATGCTCAGAAAGTCAAAACAAATTACAATGTCTGGTGTGACTACTGCAAGATAAAGGGTCACACTAGATATGGATTCTTTAAGTTGATTGGCTATCCAGAGGATTTCAAATTCAGAAAGAAGTTTGGAGGGAACTCTGCACACGATGTAATTTTGGGAGACACCAGACCTCCTGATGCAGGAGGAGAAAGGAATCAACCTACAGATGGATTGAGAGCAACAGATACATTTAAAGGACCTACATTCACCCCACAACCTCCACATTTTACTGCAGAACAACATAATCAAATAATAAAGATCCTCAACAAATAAAATATACCTGAGAACTCAGCAAACACGGCAGGTAGCTCAGCAAATATGTCACGTAGTATTAAAGCTTTCCGTGCAAATGAATATACTGATGAATGGACCATAGAGACTGGAGCAACAAACCACATGATGTCAGACCTAGAACTATTTAAGAATTGGTTGGAAGTTGATCAAAATAACTCCAAAAAGGTACATCTAGCTAATGGAGGAATCGCACATGTAACTTATTGACCACGCCCAACTATGCCATATAAAAAGGACTAAGCAGTCGCTGCAAATATATAATCTGGTTCAGTACGGAGTCGAATCCCACAGGGAACTAACCTATTTACAACAACTTTTAACACTGCTAATGACAAGTTCAAACAATTCCCGGATGCAAGATTTTTAATAGACAATGAGTAGAATTTAGTTAACTACGAAAAAATAACAACAAAACTAGCAACAATCAAGAATAGAGTTGAATTCAATGGTAAAATGGTCTAGGGTTATTGATTTTTCCAATTGTCGGATTAATTCCTGACACGTTAGCTATAATCTCGCCCTAACCCTCTATAAAAAATATGAGTTCTGGGTTCCCGCAATTATCTCTCGATCAATTACGATAATTTACTAGAAGCATTCTCTCGAACTACTCTAGTTAACAATTTATGCAACTCAGAATTATCCCACCAAAGCTTCGTTATCTCTAATACTGCTTTTAAATTCAAGTAATTAATCTCTTAACTTACTCGAAAATGGTGTTTTTCAACAACAATCTAACCAAGTGCTCTTTCTCAAGCAACACAAGGTAACTAGACACGATTAATCAAGGGCCCTTTCAATTAATCACAAGACAACATGTACTTGAACAATCATGGAGTAAATACGGCTCAATTATATAAAAAAAAGAGTCAAAACTTCATCCAACAATTGGTTCCATCAACCCTAGATGACGGGTTTAGCTACTCATACTAAGGGAAACAATTCACTAAATAAAGTCATATTCGACAATGGAATTAAAAAGAACATAAAAACTCTAAGGAAATTCTCCTTCTTTCTTCTGTGTTCTTGCCTTAAAATTCTCTCTAAAAACAGTTATCCTTCTCTTTTGGACAAATTAGGCTTTATATAGGTTTAGGTTTATCGCCCTAGAAATTACATAATTGACCCTAGGTTCTTGGCTCCCGTCAGCGCGTCTGCGGCCGCGAATGGACCGCGAATTTTACAATTGTTCTATCTACGGCCGCGGATCTGACCGCGGAGCTGGAACTTGCTCTTCTTTCACCTTTTCGCCCGAGCTATCCTCTAATTGGCCTTCTAAGCTCCATATTGACTCCAATACACTCTTTAGCTTCCTCCTAGCTCGGAGTGGCTCCAGCAAAACGTAAAACTCTTAATTAGAGCATATTTTTATCTTTTACATTCAAATATTGATAAAGTGCGGCCAAATTGGAGTGTAAATAGTATCTAAATTGCATAATTATCGTCTACTATCAACACCCCACACTTAAACCTTTGCTCGTCCTCGAGCAACCAAACCACACTCTATAGAGGCCTAACTTCCCCTGAGCGACTTCCTAACTCGTCACACCAAAAATATTCCTCATAGATTGAGTTCATTAGTGTAACATCCACACCTCAAGAGTTGACTCCCGTGAGCCACGCAATATTCCTCACCGGCTTACTTACTCTAACTCAGAGGTCCAAACTTACCTCTCCTTCATGAATCAAGTGCCTGCTCACAACAAAAGAGACTCACTCCACAATCAATAAAATGCACACACACTGAGGAACTTCAATATAAACAGAATTCACTCACCCTCAGAAATGACATTCATATGCCACAAAAGATGCACCATAGGCTTTCTCGTAATGTACTACTCTACTAATCGAGCTCATTCAATCTAGGATCAAGTAGGGCTTTTTGGTTGTAATGTAGGTTGCGGGACGGGTAGGATACATTTAGATATACGAGGCTACACCTTCCTAAGCACTTTAATACATGTACGTTAACATTCAAAACCTCACACTTATGTCAAACCATGGCTCCACCTTCACATCACTATATATTAACTCCCTTCTTCGTTAAGCACAATTATATTAAGAGCCACCACTTAGCAAGGAATATTTTTCACAACAATCCAACTATTTATAAAAAAAATCAATTGAAGTGACTCTTACTTTTTCAAAACAATGCACCTTTCTCCTTATCTCATTAGTTCCACTTAAAAGCCAAACCAATCACCCCCACACTTAAACTTGTACAAAGTTCATACAATTCAAGTACTCATGAGAGGTGAAAAGGTTTAAAAACAAATGGGTAAGGATTGTAGTGTGGTTGCCAAAGAAACAGGATTACAGGCTCGACGGGGTTAACTATGATACATAACAAATGGGTGGATGAAGTATATATATGGTTCAACAAAGAAATGACTATATCACTTCCCAGACTAAACAAGACTACTATTGCGCTTTGCATACACGTAGGGCAAGTTCTTGGCATCAAATGTCGTGCATAGAATACAACAAGCCTCACACACACATGGCACATGAATCACTCCAGATTGGGTCATCAAACAGTCTGATCGGGGTACTTAAGCCAAATTAAGAACATACAGTTTAAGGCATTCTTACAAGAGTCGACAACTGAGCTTAAGTCTCACACTAAAGTACCCACTATAATCAAGGCATTCCGACCTTAAGAGATCCTATGCCTATTTCCGCCCATAGCCCATAGCTTCCTATTAACAACAATAAAAAAAACTAACTACACCTAGTTCAAATGAAACCGTTGGAAAAGAACCATGGCTTATAGAAAAACCAAGGGGAAATTGATACACTAC
Organism: Nicotiana attenuata; assembly: GCF_001879085.1. NCBI lineage: Eukaryota > Viridiplantae > Streptophyta > Magnoliopsida > Solanales > Solanaceae > Nicotiana > Nicotiana attenuata. The sequence goes on along the minus strand of NW_017672154.1, from coordinate 180,114 downwards.
TACAAAAGAAAATGTTTTTGTGTTTTTTTTCCATCGACTTTAGTCCCTCAAGAAATTCGTCGAATGATATCCATCGTCGGGACAAGTCGAAAATGATTTATGTAAATAAACTACAAAATTATTCTACATACAAAATACCACAAAGTATCCCCTACCCCACACTTAAAATGATGGCATGTCTCCATGTCATACAAGATAAAGTAATGCGAGATAAAGGAACTTCCTTGGAGGATCAGTCTTGATCGGAGATAGGGCTGGGGTCGAGATGACACGCTCTCCCCAGTGCATGAAGCCAACCCATGATTTTTTTCTCCGACTTCGCATTTCGGGTGGCTAAAGCATCAACTCTAGTCCCCAACTCCGTGACGGAAGTGCGCAGCCCTGCCATTTCCTGTTCTAAGGCTGTCATCCGCGTACTCCATCTGACTACAGATGAACCTTCAATCGCGGCTACTTGTTCTTGTGCGGGTGAAGATGGCCAAGCTTGTTCCAGTGGGGTTGAAGAAGGCCCAATTTCCTCTTCCTCTTCATCGCTCTCCTTTGACACCTTAGAATCCGCACTATCAGGTGAACCGGGTGCCACTGTGTCTTTACCAATGGTCACTTTGGATGCCCGGTACTTTGTTTCTATCTTCATCTTGCCATCCACATTGGGGTTCTCTGGCACCCCTACAGACTGACACAATCTAGTGACCAGAGATGGGAAGTAGAACCCATACCTCTGCAGTGTTGAACGGATGAACATCTCAGAATGAATAAGCTTGGCTACATCAAAATCTTAGCCATTCACAAAGCACCAGATCAAAGCAACTCTCGGACCATTTACCTCAGTGGTGTTGTGGGATGGCAACAGTCAACTACTAATGACGTACAACCAACACTTTCCTTCAAAGGTGAGTGAAGATTAGTGCAACTTCGATCCCGGTACAACCCACACTACCTCTTTGTCTGGGGCACAGATAGTTATGAAAAACAATTTCCAATTTGTCGGTTCTCGCTTGTAAGTATCATAGTAATCCACATCCCTGGTAAATGCCGGCAAGCGATACACTCTTCTGATTGCTTCTATCGAGGCATTCACCCTCTTTTGTCGCACAGTGCAGATATGATCCTCAAGTTCAGAGCAGTTGGCATAGAATTTCCTAACAAGCATCAAGTTACCATCCTCCGGCTCTTCGAGGAAGATATCTAGCCTCTGCCTAGTCAACTCCCTATACATATTGGGGCATTCAGCCTGGAGGGATCCTCTGTCATTTCCCCTTTCCGGTACAGACTTTCTAATAGCCTTCCAACCGAAACGGTCTTGGGCAGCTCTGGAGACAAACCTGGTGCGATCAAACTGAGCCGAACTGGCTAATGCCCGTGCCCGGGACGAGCCTCCATGACCACTTGATGAGGCAGTAGTGCGTCTCTTATTTGAAGATCTCATTATACCTACACAACAACCACCACTATCAATAATCAGCGGAATAGGTGAACCAGGGGCGGTTACTCAGACTTCACCCGCACCATTGGACACAATTTATACTAAAAATCTCATTGAGGCAATTCAACAAACATCTACTGTGCAAAGGCCCCCCAATGTACCCAAAGACCCAATTAAACTTCCATCTTCACAACTCAACAATGTCTTTCCAACCCCAACAAAACCTAATGTCCTCACATACCAACATATATACCAACAAACAATACAAAGATAAGAATACCCATTCTTCTATTTTCCTACACTTACAATTGAAGAGAAAAAGAATGGAAAAAAATCGAAAAAAACAAAAAAAAACTAGAAAGAGAAAGTAGAAGCATGTACTTACTTGAAAATCTTGTGAGGAATGGAACTTGGGTAGTGGTGGAGTGGAGAAGAGGGAGAAGGGGAGAAGATTTTTGTTAAGTGAGAAAAACTTGGGGAGAAGAAGATGGAGGGGAAAAGAGTGAGGGAGTGGGCGGATGAGGGGGGGGGGAGTTAATAAAAAACTTAATTAAAAGGGGACAAGAGAAAAGAAAAAAAATTACACCTGAACGGCGCCAATTCCGCGGTCGGATCCGCGGTCAGATCCGCGGCCGCGGACAGAACATCTACACAATCTGTTGTCGATCCGTGTTCAAATCTGCGGCCACAGATTAGGCATCCAGATTGTTTTTTTTTTTGCTTTTTTGCATTTTTGCCCATCTCCGGGATAGTTTCGCACCCCGAGTCTTTCCACTACGCATACCTTCGTTCCTGCAACTTAGTAGATCGATCAATATTGTTTTCGTTCAAAAATAAACTACAATTTCTTTGTACAATCTTGCATTCTCAATTGCATGGAACCTGAATTCCTCGAGTTCATGTAACCCGGTGACTCTACTGGTTCCTGCGGTCTCCATATCAAAATTCAACTGCCGTAATGCCCAAAGGGCTTTATGCTCGAGCTCTACCGGGAGGTGGCATGCTTTTTCAAACACCAACTTATATGGTGACATACCAATTGAAGTTTTAAATATTGTGCGGTACGCCCATAATGCATCATCCAGCTTGTTCGTCCAATCATTCCTTGCTGCATTTACTGTCTTGGTAAGGACACTTTTGATTTCCTGGTTTGACACTTCACCTTGTCCGCTTGACTGTGGGTGATAAGGGGTGGTCACCATATGGCGAAGTCCATACTTTTCCAACAACCGTGGGCACGCTCTATTGCAAAAATGGGTTCCACCATCACTGATTATAGCTCTCGGGGTGCCAAAACTTGTGAATATGTTTTTCTTTAAAAAGCCTGTCACCCCCTTTGTTTCATTGGTTCGAAGAGCCACAGCTTCAACTCATTTGGAGACATAGTCAACTGCCACCAGTATGTATTTGTTACCATACGAGCTGACGAATGGCCCCATAAAGTCAATCCCCCATATGTCAAATACCTCCACCTCTTAAATAGTAGTCATCGACATCTCGTGACGTTGAGATATGTTGCCTCTCCTTTGGCACTCATCGTAGGTTTTCACCCAAGCATGGGCATCCTTGAATAGGGTTGGCCAATACAAACCCGATTCCAACACCTTAGCTGCTGTCCTAATCCCTCCAAAGTATCCACTATATGGTGAAGCATGGAAAGCCTACAAAATAGAAGGTTGATCTTTCTCGAGGATACACCTCCGGATCATGTTATCTACACGTTTTTAAAAAGTAGAGGTTCATCCCAATAATAAAACCAACAAGCGCGAAAGAACTTTTTCTTCTAAATTGAAGATAGTTCATAAGGTACAATACCGCTTGCTAAATAATTAGCAATATCAGCATATCATGGTATCTTCTCCATTGTCACTGCGCTCCTTCCAACCTTGATAGGTGGTCTGCTACCTGGTTCTTTTGTCCCTTTTCTGTCATGGATCTCCAAATTGAATTCTTGTAGCAAAAGAACCCAGCAGATCAAGCGTGGCTTTTACTCCTTCTTTGCTATCAAGTACCTAATTACTGCATGGTAAGTATAAACAATAACTTTTGAACCAGTCAAGTACGACCTGAATTTGTCGAATGCAAAAGCTATAGCCAACATATCCTTTTCTGTAACAGTGTAATTGAGTTGTGCACTGCTTAACGTTCTACTTGCATAATAAATTGGGTGCATCAGCTTATACTTTCGCTTCCCCAAGACTGCTCCTATAGCATTGTCGCTTGCGTCGCACATGAGCTCAAACTGTTGCTCCTAGTTGGGTGTAACAATGATGGGTGCAGTCACCAATCTTCTCTTCATCTCCTCAAATGCTAACTTGTAATCATTAGAAAACACAAAGGGCTAATTTGCATAAAGGTTTAGCAATCTTAGAGAAATCTTTTATGAATCGCCTGTAGAATCCGACGTGCCCAAGGAAACTTCTCACTACCTTGACCGAAGTGGGTGGTGGAAACTTCTCAATCACGTCAACCTTAGCATGGTCAACCTCAATTCCTTTTCTCGTCACTCGATGCCCCAAGACTATCCCTTCTTGTACCATAAAATGGCACTTCTCCCAATTCATCCCTAAGTTTGTCTCCATAAATCTTCTGAGCACTCTTCTTAAATTTTTAAGATAGTCCTCAAATGAATCTCCCACCACGGAGAAATCATCCATAAATACCTCCATAATGTCTTCAACCATGTCCGTGAAAATGGCTAACATACACCGCTGGAATGTAGCCAGTGCATTGCAAAGTCCAAAAGGCATTCTCTGAAAGGCAACCATACAGATAGGTGAATGATGTTTTATCTCTATTTACGGGGGCTATTGAGATCTGATTGTACCCCGAAATATCCATCCAAGAACGGAAGTGAGATCGCCCAGCCAACCTGTCTAGCATTTGGTCAATGAATGGTAAGGGAAAACGGTCATTTCGGGTGGCTGTGTTCAATTTACAATAATCCATGCAAATCCGCCATCCTGTGAAAGTACGAGTCGAGATCAACTTGTTATTCTCATTTTGTACGACCATCATTCCTCCCTTCTTCGGCACACACTGAACAGGGCTGACCCAATTGCTGTCAGAGATGGGGAAGATGATACCGCATCTAACCATTTGATCACTTCCTTCTTCACCACCTCTTTCATATTCGGGTTCAGCCTTCGTTGATGTTCTCTGGAAGGTTTGTGCCCTTCTTCCAAGAGAATCTTGTGCATACAAAAAGTTGGGTTGATACCTTTTATGTATGCCATGGTCCAACCAATAGCAGTCTTACATTCTTGAAACACCTGTAAGAGTTTCTCTACCTGCACAGCTAGCAAACCGGATGATATAATAACAAGTTAAGTAGATCTAGGCCCTGAGAAAGCATACCTGAGATGTGCTGGAAGTGGTTTTAGGTCCAACTGCGGTGGCTCCTCTATCGATGGTTTCGCAAGTGGTGTTTTTCTTTCTTCTAAGTGTAGGGGCTCGAACTCAGGTTCCCTTTTCCAGAACTCTTGACCTTCAAGAGCCATGACCCACTCTACCAACACCTCACCATCCACATTTTCCAGATTCATCATGCAGGCTTCCAACGTATCCCTGACATTAATAGTCTCATCCTCCTCATGTAGTATTACATCTACGGCCTCCACTAGTGAGAAATTTGCAAATTTGCTGGGTATCCTCATAGATTGTTGAACATTGAATATTATCTCTTCATTGTTCAACCTCATTTTCAGTTCTCCAGTCTCACTATCAATCAATAACCTCCCAATGGCTAAAAACAGCCTGCCCAGAATGATTGGTATCTCTTCATCCATTTGACAGTCAAGAATGCGAAGTCTGCAGGGAATACAATTTCCCCACTTGAACAAGCACATCATCAAGAATTCCTATCGGTCTTTTGACTGTGCAATCAGCCAGTTGCAGCAACATTGAGGTCGGTCTAGCTCTGCCAATGCCCAGTTTTGTATAGATTGCCAAGGGCATCAAATTTATACTGGCTCCCAAGTTACACAATGCTTTAGCAAAAGCATAACTCCTAATGGTGCATGGAATGATCAGACACCTTTTGAGCCATAAGCCTTATCACTACCGCACTGCAGGTCTGCATGAGAGTTATAGTGGACAGGTTTTGGAAGTCAAATTTTTGCGACATCAGGTCTTCATCATTTTTGCATACCCTGGAATTTCCCTCAAAGCATCCATCAATGGAATATTCAATTGAATTTGTCTGAGCATTTCCATGAATTTCCTGTATTGATCATCTTTCTTTTGCTTTGCCAACCTCTGAGGGAATGGTGCAGGAATCAACCTCTACCCACCGCTTTGTGTCTTTTCTTTGCTGGAAGCTTTTTCTACTACCTATTTTGGGAGTTTTTCACCTTCCTTCTCCTTACCCTTGTCAACCTGCGCTTGCTCGATTACAACCTCGGTGAGCTCTGTTGACTTATCTATTTTAATGTAACTGGGGTAGCTGGAGTAGACAGGAGTGGCAATGTTTTCTGCATTTGTGTTGTTTGGGTCAAAAGCGACATAATGCACTATTGGAGTAAGTGTTGTGTCTCTAGTCATCCAGCCTGAATTTTGAGACATCTTGTCAAGAAGAATCTTACACTATGTGAAGGTTTTGCTCAAGAATGCACCCCCCGGCAAAAACATCTACATTGGCCTTCAGACTGTCAGCCAAACCTATATAGAACCTCTATCCCAGCATCTAATCCGAAATTTCATGGTGAGGACACTTCACCAATATACCCTTAAACCTCTCCTAAGTCTCTTGCAAAGTCTCAGCCGGTTTTTACATAGGTAAGCAATATATCATCAATCTGCCTTGCAGTTTTGTTGGGTGGATAAAATTTGTTTAAGAACTGTTTGACTAGTTCCTCCCAAGTAGCAATGGATTTTATTGGGAGCGAATTCAGCTATGTTTGGGCCTCCGCGGTCATTGAGAATGGAAACAGTAATAATTTAAATGCCTCAGGAGTCACATTCGGTTGTCTTTGAGTGACACATATTGATAGAAAGTTCTTCAGATGTTGTTGTGGGTCTTTGATGTATGACCCCGAGAACAGCCCTTTATTCTACAATGGGTGCAACATGTTGTTGGTAATCTAGAATGTCTCCGCTTGTATGGGAGGAACCGCAATTGTTGTGGCCAGGTTATCAGCAATTGGTTGCGTCCAATCATAAAGAGCAGCTTCCGGCACAAGAGGTGCTACCACTCTAACATTTGGGTCATCTCAATCATTCATGTTGTTCTAGTTGACGTTGTTTATGTCATCTATTTCAATTTCAATTTGTTCGTTTTGTTTCAGCTGTTTGCTCTTCTTAATAGCCCGGTTCAACGTCTGGAATGCTTTCTCTAGATCTGAGAGTCCTTCAAAGAGTTCACCAGTTCTTAAAGAGCTTATAGGCATGCACTTGAGTCACAGAAGAGTTCAAATGTGAGAATTTCAATGGAAATATTTTTAACACCGCAGAAAATTGATCTAAACTAGAAATCCTAGCAATTCTTCCAAGTTGCAATGAATAACACCATTAGTTCCCCGACAACAGCGCCAAAATTTGATCACGCCCAACTATGCCTTATAAAAAGGACTAAGCGGTCACTGCAAATATATAATCTGATTTAGTCCGGAGTCAAATCACATAGGGAACTAACCTATTTACTACAACTTTTAACACTGCTAATGACAAGTTCAAACGAATCCCGGATGCAAGATTTTTAATAAACAATGAGTAGAATTTAGTTAACTAAGGAAAAATAACAACAAAACTAGCAACAATCAAGAATAGAGTTGAATTCAATGGTAAAATGGTCTAGGATTATTGATTTCCCCAATTGTCGGATTAATTCCTGACAGGTTAGCTATAATCTCGTCGAAACACTCTATAATAAATATGAGTTTTGGATTACCACAATTATCTCTCGATCAATTACGATAATTTACTAGAAGCATTCTTTCGAACTACTCTAGTTAACAATTTATTCAACTCAGAATTATCCCACCAAAGCTTCGTTATCTCTAACCCTGATTATAAACTTAAGTAATTAATCTCTTAACTTACGCGAAAGTGGTGTTGTACAACAACAATCTAACCAAGTGTTCTTTCTCAAGCAACACAAGCTAACTAGACACGATTAATCAAGGGCCCTTTCGATTAATCACAAGACAACACGTAGTTGAACAATCATGGAGTAAATACGGCTCAATTATATCAAAACAGAGTCAAGACTTCATCCAACAATTGGTTCCATCAACCCTAGATGATGGGTTTAGCTACTCATACTAAGAGATAAAAATTCACTAAATAAAGTCATACTCAACAATGGAATTAAAAAGAAGAAGATAAAAACTCTAAGGAAATCCTCCGTCTTTCTTCCGTATTCTTGCCTTCAAATTCTCTCTAAAAATAGCTATCCTTCTCTTTTGGGAGAATTAGGCTTCATATAGATTTAGGTTAGTCGCCCTGAAAATTACATAATTGACCCTGGGTTCTTAGCTCCCGCCAGCCTGTCCGCGGCCGCGGATTGGACCACGGAGCTGGAACTTGCTTTCTTTCTCTTTTTCGATCGAGCTATCCTCCGATTGGCCTTCCACGCTCCATATTGACTCCAAAACACTCTTTAGCTTCCTCCTAGCTCGGAGTGGCTCCTGCAAAACTTAAAACTTTTAATTAGAGTATTTTGTTATCTTTTACATTCGGACATAGATAAAGTGCGGCCAAATTGGAGTGTAAATAGTATCTAAATTACATAATTATCATCTATTATCACTCATATATGGTCCTGTAATATGATGAACACAGAAAGACTTGATAATGTTTTGTACATACCTGATTTTAGATATAATCTCTTGTCAGTATCTAAGATCACCAGAGCTCTAAGATGTTGTGTTGGGTTCTACCCTAATTTTTGCATCTTCCAGGACATTTGCAGTGGGAAGGTGAAGGGGATTGGTAGAGAAAGGAGAGGACTCTACTTGCTTCCTCAATCTTCTGCTGAAAGGAAGAGGATTGCATTGTTGGGACTAGCTGAAAAGTCAGGACATTGAGCTATGGCATAGAAAATTAGGACATGTTTCTATAGAAGCAATAAGACATTTGTTTACTTTGACATATGATGAGTGCAAAACAGTTAGGAAATTGTAATGTCTGCCCATTGGCAAAACACACTAGATTGCCTTTCAATGACAGTACTAATAAAGATGAGGAGAATTTTCAGTTGTTACACATTGATGTATGGGGACCATATGCTGTGCAAACATTTGATGGAAATAAAATATTTTTGACAATTGCAGATGATCATTCAAGGATGACTTAGGTATATCTATTGAGACTTAAAAGTGATGTGATAATAGTTCTATGACATTTCCTTAAACTTGTTCAAATGCAGTTCAACAGAAATGTAAAAATCATTAGAACTGATAATGGAACAGAGTTTGTAAATATACAATGTCGTATATTGTTTTAGAACTATGGAATCCTTCATCAAAGAACATGTTTCTATACTCCTCAGTAAAATGGGATAGCTGAGAGGAAGCACAAACACATCTTGGAAATTGCAAAGGCTATGAGGTCCCAAGGAAGTATTCCACTCAACTTCTGGGGCCATTGTGCATTAGTTGTAGTGTATGTGATGAACGGGTTACCTTCTAGAGTCTTGACAGGGAAGAGTCCATTTGAATTCTTTCACGGTAGAAAAGTCAGCATAGATCACATTAGAATTATGGGATGCTTGTGCCATGCAAAGAAGATGCCCATCAATGACAAGTTTGGAAGTAGAGCAATTGTAGCTGCATTGATGGGATATTCAGAGGTCACAAAAGGCTATATGATTTATGATCTAACCAAACAGTGTTTCTTTGTTAATATGGATGTTACCTTCAATGAAGCAATCTTCCCTTTTAGACATAAGAGACAGCAACTTCATTTGTTTTAAGAAGTCTCAGACTAGCTCATGCCAACTGGAGTACCAATAGAGTTGCAACTAGCAGCAGACTTCAATACAAATGCAGACAATCATGTAGTTGCACAAGAAGAAGACATTTCAGAGGGAATTCCTTTAGAGGAGGTAGATACAAACTCCTGGCAATCTATGGAAGAAGCAGGTGCAGAACACTTGGATGTTATAGAATCTGAGCCAGCAAGTGCAGACAACTTGGAACAAGAACATGCTGCAGATGCTAATGAGATCACACATGCTGATCAAACTGTTAGGAGGTCCAATAGAGACAAGAGGACACCAATATGGATGCCAGATTATGTCACTACAGCAGCTCTAGATAAGTCTTCAAAGCCATATTCCATTTGTAACTACCTGAGTTATTAAGTACTAAAGCCAGCATATCAGGACTATTTGAAAGCACTTTCAGCAATGTAGAACCAAAAACATTCCTTCAAGTATCTTCGGACAAGAGATGGGTAGAGGCAATGAAAGCTGAAATCCAAGCTCTAGAAGATAATCAGACTTGGGATTTAGTGACTCTGCCAAAGGGAAAACTCATATAGGCTGTAAATGGGTTTACAAAGTGAAGTACAAAGCCAATGGAGATGTGGAAAGATTCAAGGCACGACTAGTGGCAAAGGGGTACAACCAAAAGGAGGGACTTGACTTCAATGAGACATTCTCTCCTGTTGTAAAAATAGTGACTGTGAGGGATATGGTCTCCATTGCGGCATCTAAAGGTTGGTACATCCATCAGATGGATGTATACAATGCCTTTCTTCAAGGTGATTTGAATGATGAAGTGTATAGGCAGTTGCCTAGGGGATTGGCAAGCCAGGGGGAGAACAAAACTGATGGCAAGGTTTGCATACTTGTCAAATCCCTATATGGGCTCAAGCAGGCAAGTAGACAATGGGGTGTTAAACTCACTGAAGCACTGGTCCTTCAGGGGTTTGTGTAGAGTCATTTTGACTATTCATTATTCACAAAAGGCCAGGAACTCGCATAGTGATCATACTCATATATGTAGATGATATGCTCATAACTGGCAATAATTTAAAGTTAATGGAGGAGACCAAGGAGAAACTACATTAGTCTTTCAAAATCACAAACCTGGGAGAGTTGAAATACTTTCTAGGTATTGAATTCTGTAGATCACACAAAGGGATACTAATGAATCAGAGGAAGTACAGTTTGGAACTGATATCTGAATTGGGGTTGAGTGCAGCAAAACAAAGCTGGACCCCTATGGATTGCAATCAGAAATTTACAACAAAGGAGTTGATATGATCATACAGGAGTAGAAGGTGATGATCCATTGACTGACAGGGAAAGATATCAGAAGCTAGTAGGAAAGCTTCTGTATTTGACCTTGACAAGGTTGGATATTGTCTTTGTTGTTCAAACGTTTAGGCAGTTCATGCACAACCCCAAGAAATCACACTGGGAAGCAGCAATCAAGGTAGTGAGATATGTGAAAAGGGAACCGGGCCTTGGAATTATGATGAGCAACACTAAGAAGAATACTCTAACTGCATTTTGTGATGCAGATTGGGCTTCATGTCCAAATACTAGAAGATCAGTGACAGTGTTCATCGTTAAGCATGGGGACTAACTAATATCCTGGAAGGCAAAGAAGCAGAGTACAATGTCTAGAAGCTTAGCTGAAGCACAATATAGAAGCATGGCCTCACTGATGGCAGAGTTGGTGTGGCTGACAGGTTTGCTTAAGGAACTTGGTGCGGAAGTGGAGTTGCCTATTGCCTTATACTATGATAGAGAGCATTGCAGATAGCAGCAAATCCAGATTCTCATGAGAGAACAAGGCATATTGAAATAGACTGTCTTTCATAAGGGAGAAAATTCAAATGGGGATGGTCAACACAATGCATATATGCTCCAAGGAACAGTTGGCAGATGTATTAACGAAAGGATTAGCAAGATCACAACATGAGCATTTGATGTCCAAGTTGGGAGTTCTCAATGTGCATGCACCTACCAGCTTGAGAGGGAGTGTTGAGAAGGGGATAACTTAGCACGAGAGGAGCACGTGTAGTGGTTAGTCAGTTAGGAGATAACAAATTATAGTTATTTGTTAAATGAGTAGTACAACTGTAATTAGCTGTCATTAGTTAGAGCAGTTAGTGAGTATTATATATAAGAGGGCAATGTACAGATTTGATATACAACTTTTTCATTGAAACAATAAAGTCGGCTACTGCATATCCTTTCTCCTCTCTCATTTCTTCTTCTAAGAAGCTAGCTGGCTTCCATGGCTGTTACCTCCAAATTCCACAGTACTTTAAACACCAAACTGCCTTTTTATATTCACTGTTTTAAAGTCAACATGGTTGATAACAATTTTCTTTTTTGTACAACAGTCACATGGACATGACCAGACCAACCATAGAAATGTCAAAGAAGCTTAGCGAGTCACATATGATGAGGATATTCGAATATTGTTTGATAGTAACACCCGTTTTGTTTCGAAAAATTAATGATGTGAGGAGGATGTTAATAAAGTACTTTTTAGTTTTATTTTTACAATTTATTTAAAACTTAATTATTATCTTTAGTAATAAATATTATGATTATTCAACTATTTATATAACATTAAATATTAAGAAAATCCTTCATGTCGATCCGCATTCATAATATTTTGAAAATTTTGGCCAAACACAAATTATTATTCAAAAGTGTTTTCCAAATTAATTAGATAAACAAACTACTTTTCTCCAAAAAAAAAAAAATTTTAAAACCACTTATGAAAAAAACGCTTTTCAAAATAAGTCAATTTTCCAACATAGTCAAACAAGCTATAAGAGTTTAGTGAAAAGATGTCCTGGTGGATCACTAGAAGGTCTTCCTAAATTTGATATTCAACATTCTAAAATCAATCGTAATAATTTCATATGGTTAGATTCAATCTAAAAATCTTCGAAAATCAATGACTCACTTCATCGTCTTCAGTAATCAAGCTCAACAAAATCCATGGTGTTTTTCAAGTTTATTTCTCAATCCAATCCAAATCAAATCAACCATAAATTAACAATAAGTCTTCAATTCTTTAAGATTATCTTCCACACTAGAAATCATAATTATACATTACTCTCAAATTAAGGATAGATATACATCAAAAGTCTTTCTCGTGATAAGATTACCATATTGAATGGACTTCCGCCTAAATTAATTAATTAATTAATTAATTTCCGATGTCTTTAAATATAAGACTCCTCTAAGTGTAGAGCAAAAAGTTTTCTTTGTCTATTTATTTACTTATTTAAAAAAAGGTTGTCACATCTTCAAGTAATAATCAGTAAGGTCCAAGTCATTGAAGATAATTGTGACGTTTCAAGACATAAAAATTTAAAATTACGTGGCGGTCTTGAGCACGTGCTCCACCTTATCCCACGAGTATTGACTTTTGGACTTCCATAGATTTCTTTAATTTTTTTCTTTTTCTTATACAATGAGAAGAAAAAGACTTTTTACATGTAATTAGATGTACCTAATAATCTGTATAATAATGTCATATGCATGAAAATAATACAAGCAATCTTCTACAGCAGAAAAGTTAGGAATTAACAAGGCTTTCGAAAGGCCGACCGCTATCTCATAGATATTCTGGTAGTAAAACTGACAACGGCACTGCTCTATGTTAAGTCATGAGCGATAGTAAAGCCAAGTCGCCGTCTATTGGCGAAGGAACGAAAGCCCGGCGAAGGCCTATGCTACAATAAAAGAAAAGTACGTTGATGTTATGGTGTCACTTAGTCGTAAACTATACAAAAGGAAAGACGTCGGTATGGAATCACGTTAGTACGATAAATTAGACCACTTGGCTAGAAAATTCATTTACACGAACAATAGATATAAGATAAATTCGCCATTATATACATATACACATATGTATACCTGGTTTGTTATTATTGTTGTTGTATACATACTTATGTACATGGGCGAAGCCACATAGTCATAAGGATGGTCAATTGACCACCCTTCGTCAAAAAATTACACTGTGTATATAGGTAAATTAATAGGTTTCAGAGGTATATAAGAACACCTTTTGTCGGGAATTTTTTTTTACTTTTTTCAAATCTGAGCACCCTCGGGAAAATTTCTAGTTTTGCCACAGCATATGTATATCACTTGCCACATATTAATGACAAACTTCTGTTTTTTTTTTTTTTTTTTCTAATTATTATTTTGTTTTTTAGCTATCTGTATCCGTTTTTGTCAAATTTAAACTCGGCACTGCATTTTACTTGCAAATCTCACACTCTCGATGTGCTTCAACTATCTTCTGTAGAAAGATTGAGACCCTTTCAATTTACAATTATATATTTAAATAATACTAAGAGATAAGACATTTCATAATTTGCATTCAATCAATTAGCCCTACTTTAATTAGACAATTCATGAGACTTCATTTTCAAGATTTTAGTGTTGAAAATTTGCCACTTGGACATAGCAGATGTCAATCTAGTACTATTATTAACAAACTTTTGCCAAGGTGTATTTGTCTTTTTTTCCTTGGGTTTACCCCCTACCCACCCTAAACCTCACCCTATGATTAATTTTTGATTTGAATAACCGTCTACCCAAGCGATTAAACTTAAAATAGCCGGTTACATATATGTATATACATAATCTATGTATGATCGCATATAATTATTCACTACTAAAAACTCAAGTTTTAGCGACAAACAAATTTTGTAGCTAAAAAGAAAAATCGGTCGCTAATCTCGTTTAGCGACAAATTATTAAGAAATTATGCTAGCTATGAGCGATTTAGCGATAGATTAGCGACAATTTCGTAAACAATTATGCTAGCTACGTGTGATTCAACGACGAGTTCGCAGCTAATTCAAGTTTTTTTTTTTGTAGTAATTGTATAATTTATATATACTGGCTAGAAAAACTAAACAATAAATTCAACCGACTATTATAAATGAATATGACACCCTTCATTGTCCATGAAATATGTCATTAAAGAAAAAACTTAAAAGACTTGAGGACTTGGATAATTGGATGTAAGTCAAGAGTAAAAGAGGTGAATATCTTGAAAAAATTGTTAGATATATATGTATCTGTCCATCTCTTTCAAGTCCTCATCCAATGAGTCCTTATATATATAAACACCAACATATGTATTGAAACTCCAAAGCCTAACAAAGATGGAAATATCATCCCTTGATCAATTCCCAAATTTTGATTTCTTGCAAGATCAATTTCCATGGGAATTTGAATACTCCGACCTGATCAATGGCCATGTTGATCAGATACCAAGAAGTTCGTCATTCTCGGAGACTAATTCCTCTAAAGGAAGTAGCGAAGAAGGGCTCGAAGAAGACAGAACTAGTCTTCCTTCTCACCTTCTTAAGGAAGTAGAGCGTGGGGAAAGAATTCCATCGTTCAGTCGAAGGGGACAAGTTAGCATCTTTGATCAGATATCAAGAAGTTCATCATCCTCAGAGAGTAATTCCTCTAAAGGAAGTAGCGAAGAAGGGACCGAAGAAGACAGAACTGGCCATCCTTCTCACCCCACTAAAGAAGTAGAGCACGGTGAAAGAATTCCACCGTTCAGTCAAAAAGGACAAATTACCATCTTTGATCAGATACCAAGAAGTTCATTATACTTAGAAACTAATTCCTCAAAAGGAAGTAGTGCTGACGAAGAAGTGACATCATATTCCATCAAGAGAAAAGACGCAGAAGCAGACAAAAAGGAATTAAAAGATGAAGAAAAGCATTATATAGGAGTTAGAAAAAGGCCATGGGGGAAATATGCAGCAGAAATAAGGGATTCAACAAGAAATGGAATTAGGGTTTGGTTAGGGACATTTGATACTGTTGAAGAAGCTGCTTTAGCTTATGATCAAGCTGCATTTTCAATGCGTGGTCCTTCAGCATTTCTCAATTTTCCAATGGAAAAAGTCCAAGAATCACTTCAAAATATTAATATGAATTCTAACCAATTATTAGATGGATTGTCTCCAGCTGCTGCTTTAAAGGAAACACATAAAATGAAAATGAAAAATGTGAAAAGAAGAAGAAATAGGAAGAAGAAGAAAGCAGTTTTGGTTTTTGAGGATTTGGGTGCGGACTTATTAGAAGAACTCTTAATGAGTTAGTTATAAAATCAACGGCGGAGCCAGGACTTGAACGTTATGGGTTTTAAGTTCTAAAATGTTAGTATTCGGGTTCTAAAATTTTATTTTTGTATATATTAATAAATTTCTTAAATATAGAGTTTGAACTTGACCTATTGAGTTACTTAATATTGAGTTTCCTATGTTATGCTATTTATGCTCTAGTTAACTCGTCCGTTGACGTGATAAATATTTTAAGATTGTCCCATATGTTGAATTAGAACCAAAGTCAATTCTCTTTACTGTCTTAGTCAATTGTGATTTTGTGTCCATAATTATCGACATGTCGTTTTGTGTCATATCAACTCTTTGCAGGAGTAGAGTAAAAAATGAAGTTTTCATGCGTTGGTGTATGAACAAAGTCTCATGTTAGTAACTTAAAAAATTGGGAGGCTACGCATAAGGTGTAGAGACCTATTAATAGTGTAAGATTTTTTTAGGACACAAATTAAGACTATCTTCGGGCTGGTTGAGCCCAACAACTGGTATTAAAATCCAGATTTGACGGGACGAGTATGAAAGTGATAGAGTGATAGTGTGGGGCTCGGTTTGCTTACCCTTACGAGCTTGGAGATTGTACACAAGAAGAAGCTAGTTGCAGGCCTATTGGGAGCCTACATATAAAATGTAAGTATCTCTTAATAGTGTAAGGCCTTTTGGAAAAAAATATGCAGGCTTAGCTCGAAGCGAATAATATCACAGCATGTTAAATATATATTCGAGTTGGTTAAGCCCAACACTATGATATTGTGTCTGAATATGATTTTCTTATACATTAGCCAAAAATTCTCTTAAGTTATTATTCTTAAGTAGATTTTTAATGTATAGTTTAAAATTTTAAAAGTGGAGCAATTAATATACAAATCAAACTAAATTGTAGGGGTCTGATCCATATATATCCCAAACCTGCCATTCATTTTGGGACCAAAGGTGATACACATATTGGCTATTGATACAACATATGGGCTATATTTGAAATACAGTTGCAAAATTTGAAAATTAGTTAGTTGCTTAGTTTTGAAAATTAGTTTTGGCGGGAAAGTTAGTTAGAGCCATTTTTCGCATTTGGCATTTCCTTCTTCTTTTATTTTCAGCAAGATAGTTCAATATAAATAGGGAAGCAATATCAAATTGTAAGTGTGTGATATCATATTTGAATTCCAGTGTTTCCCTCTGTTCTTCTCTAAATTCTGCTCTATCTCTTCTCTTCTCCCTTCTTTCTACCTTCTTCTCTCTTCATTTTCTGTGTTTCTCTTTCAATTAGCTGAAGTGATACCTCAATTTGGTATCAATTGGTATTAGAGCTCGGTGAATTATGGGCCCACGAAGAGCTGTGGATGTTGTAACGGGTAATGCACCTATGAACTTGCAGGAGCAGTATGAAGATCTAGCAGCTCAACAGCTAGATCTTCGAGTAGAACTGGCCCAAAAACAATAGGAATTAAGAGAAGATTAGGACAAACGACACAATGAACTTCTACGTATGGTGAGCGCTCTTAAAAACTCCTTTGATGGATTGCAGCTGAGTCAACAATCTAAGGACAGTGCGTCTACATCTGCTGCTAAGGATAAAATGTCCCAGTTAGGTCAGGGTAGCAAATCCTTATTGTGTTAATGCTAACCGTAATCATAACCTAGTTTTTCCTCGATTCAATGGAGAAAATTTGAAAACGTGGTTATATAGAATTGAACAGTATTTTGCGGAAGATGACACTCCTCTCAATCAGAGAGTGAGGTTAGTAGCTATGAACCTTGATGATGAAGCATTAGCTTGGCATCAGTCTTATCTTAAGTGTAGGAATTTGCCTATGCTACCTGTGTGGGATGAGTACATAGCTGAACTCATTGAGACTTTTAGTGGTGATTTCTCTGATCCATTGCTGGGACTGAAGCAATTGAAACAAACAGGATCTGTTAGAGAATTTTAATTTGCCTTTGATAGATTGGTAGCTCAGTGCAACTTGACTGTTGAACAGGCTATCTCTTGTTTTCTTTGAGGACTGAAGGAGGAATTGGCGAATCCTATCATGATGCATGAGCCTAAAACCTTAGCTAAAACATGCAGGTTAGCTAGATTAGCTGAAGCCACACTTGCTGCTAATGCTAGAGCTCAAAGACATACTTCCACTGGTTATTCTAGTGTTAGGAGGAGTTCTTATGATAATCCTAGCCCCAAACCTCCTACCTATTCAGCAGTTAGTCACACTCCCAGATTAGCACCACCTGCTGCTAACATTGCTGTGATGCCTAGGAAGAGGACTATTTCTCCAGCTGAAATGCAAGCAAAAAGGGCTCAGGGGTTGTGTTATTTTTGTGATGAAAAATACACTACAGGTCATAAATGTAACCTTCCAAAACAATTGTTTGTATTGGAGCTGGAAGACTATGATGATACACCCACAGACAAAGGAAACACCACTACTGAAGTTGAGGCACTCCTTGAGGAGTGGCCTGCTGTTGAAGAAGAACACCCTCACATTTCCTTATGTGCCTTAGCTGGTATCCAAGGAGCACAGACCATTCATGTTACAGGTTACAGTGCTAACGACCTATTCAAATTCTCCTAGATGGTGGTAGTACTCATAACTTCATAGATTCAGCGGCTGCAAAGAAGTTAGGATGTTCTATAACTCCCACTGAATTAAGCTATGTCGGCTTAGGAAACAACACCCTTGAAGCCACTTCTGGGGTGGTAAAGGACTTTACATGGATGTTAGAGGGCACTACCTATGTAGCTGACCTTATTGTTTTTCGTGTTGGTAGATATGATCTGGTTTTGGGAGCCTTACGGATGAAGACCTTGGGTCCAGTCACCATGGACTATTCAGCACTCACTATGACCTTTAACTACCAAGGCAAGCAACATCTTTTGAAGGGGGTTCCAGAAGACTGCAAATTTTCTAGTTCCAAAGCTGTTAACAGATACCATGGAGATCCTGCTCAGTTATACATGCTGCAAGTACTGCTTAATGCACCATCATCTGCTTGTGAAAGTGAAGGAGTTATGCTAGCTTTGCATCTGACTGGTGATGAACTGTTGCCTCAGCCAATTCAAAACTTATTGACCACCTATAAGGAGATCTTTTCAGAACCTGCTACATTACCTCCAGCAAGGGGTACATTCGACCACAGGATTCCCTTGCAACCTGGTACCAAACCAATTAACATTAGACTATATAGATATTTTTCTATGAAGAAGGATATCATTGAGAAGTTGGTTAAAGAAATGTTACACCAGGGTGTCATACAGTACAGTAACAGTCCATTTGCCTCACCTGTGGTAGTGGTAGGAAAGAAAGATAACACTTGGAGGTTATGTGTGGACCACAGGGACCTAAACCACTACACTATTAAGGACAAATTCCCCATTCCTATTATTGATGATCTGTTGGATGAACTATCAGGGGCTTCTATTTTTTCTAAGATTGATCTCAAATCTGGTTACCACCAAATCAGAATGGATCCTAAGGATATATCTAAGACAGAATTCAAAAGACACATGGGACATTCTGAGTATTTAGTCATGCCTTTTGGCTTGACCAATGCTCCTTCCACTTTTCAGTGTCTAATGAACCATGTTTTGCAGGACCTTCTCAGGAAATTTGTCCTTGTCTTCTTTGATGATATTCTTATCTATAGTAAGAACTTGCATGATCACCTTATTCACTTGCAGCTGGTTTTTGATCTTATGATACAGAATAGCCTATTAGCCAAACAATCTAAATGTGTTTTTGGAGTGCCAAGTGAGGAATATCTGGGCCATTTTATTTCTGCCCAAGGAGTTGCTACTGATCTAGCTAAGATAGAATCTGTGCAACAATGGCCCATTCCCACCACTGTTAAGCAACTAAGGGGTTTCCTGGGGTTAGCTGGATATTACAGGAAATTCATCAAAGGCTATGGTTTTATTAGTCGACTTCTCACTGACTTTCTTAAGAAGGACAATTTTCTATGGACTGAAGCTGCTTCACATGCCTTTGTTGAGCTTAAATTAGCCCTCACTACTGCACCAGTCTTGGCTTTGCCTAATCACTCATTACCATTTGTTGTTGAGACTGATGCCAGTGGTTCTGGCATTGGTGTTGTTCTTATGCAAAACAACCATCCCATTGCCTTCATTAGCAAAGGACTTGCCCCCAGACATGCTGCTTTGACTGTGTATGAGAGGCAGCTACTTGCTTTGGTCTTTGCTGTGACTAAATGGTCCCATTATTTGCTCAGCCAGCATTTTATTGTCAAAACTGACCAGAAGGCCCTTAAATATCTATTGGAACAAAAGCTCCATACTGATTCTCAAATTAGGTGGATGGCTAGGCTTTTGCATTTTGATTTTGAGATTCATTATAAAAAGGGCAATGAGAATGTAACTGCAGATGCTCTATCTAGAATTCAAGGTGCTTCCTTGATGTCCATGCTTATTTCTTCTGTTCACACTGATTTATGGAAAGCTATTCAGGATAGTTGGTATGCAGATTCAGAGTTGCAGACTTTGATTTCTACTCTGCCAACACACCCTCAGAAACACTTCACTTGGGTAAATGGCCAACTTAGACGAAAGGGTAAGCTCCTAGTGGGGAATAACACTGCTTTGAGGCAACAGATACTTACCTTGTGGCATTCCACTCCTTCTGGGGGTCACTCTGGTATTCATGCCACCATGAGGAAGGTCCTTACTTATTTCTATTGGAAGGGTATTCGAAATGATTTTGTGTCCTTTGTTCACTGGTGCATCTCCTGGGCTGCTCCAACCTTTGCCCATTCCTGCCCTTCCTTGGACAGACATCACTATGGATTTCATTGAAGGCTTGCCTAAGTCAAGAGGCAAATCAATTATATGCGTTATCGTTGATCGCCTTACCAAACATGCTCATTTTATTCCCTTGGCTCACCCTTATACTGCTCAGTCCCTCATCCCCATCTTCTTAGATAATGTCTTCAAACTCCATGATTTTCCAGCCTCCATCACTAGTGACAGAGATCCCATCTTCATCAGTTCCTTTTGGAAGGAGTTCCTCACTGCTCAGGGTGTCACTTTGAACACATCCACTGCTTACCATCCTCAAACTAATGGTCAATCTGAAGTGCTTAATCGTTGCTTGGAAACGTATCTCAGGTGTTTTTGCACAGATTCTCCTTCTGATTGGTCTTCCTTCCTTGCTTTGGCTGAATGGTGGTATAACACTAGTCAACATTCTGCCATCAAGACTTCTCCTTTTGAGCTTCTTTATGGTTATCCTCCACCATTGCATCTACCTTACTGACCTGGGGATTCAGAGGTGGATTCTATTGAAGACATGTCTCTTCTTCGTGAGTTTAAACTTCACTTAGCAAAGTTTCATCTTGCCCGTGCACATCAACGCATGCAAGCTCAAGCTAATTCCCATAGGTCCGACAGACATTTCAACATTGGTGATTGGGTTTTTGTCAAGCTCCAACCATATCGCCAATCCTCCCTCTCCTCATTTCAATACCACAAACTTACCTCCCGCTATTTTGGGCCTTATCCTATAGTTGACAAAATTGGGGATGTTGCTTATAAGTTGCTCCTGCCTTCTGAAGTTTTGATCCACCCCACCTTTCATGTGTCCCAACTCAAATTTTGTCATGAAATCCCTACTGAGATTATCCATCCACTTGCGGTTGATTTAGCTAATCGTTTCTACCCCTCTCCTGAGTCTATCTTGGAAAGGCATCTCATCAAGAAAGGCAACAAGGCTGTTGCTCAGTGCTTGGTTAAGTGGATTGGGTTGGATGCTTCTTATGCTACGTGGCAATTAGCTTCAGCTCTTAAGGCTCGTTTTCCCTCCTTCGCCCTTGAGGACAAGGGTGTTGTTCAACCGGGAGGTATTGATACACATATTGGCTATTGATACAACATATGGGCTATATTTGAAATACAGTTGCAAAATTTGAAAATTAGTTAGTTGCTTAGTTTTGAAAATTAGCTTTGGCTGGAAAGTTAGTTAGAGCCATTTTTCGCATTGGGCATTTTCTTCTTCTTTTATTTTCAGCAAGATAGTTCAATATAAATAGGGAAGCAACATCAAATTGTAAGTGTGTGATATCAATTTGAATTCCAGTGTTTCCCTCTGTTCTTCTCTAAATTCTGCTCTATCTCTTCTCTTCTCCCTTCTTTCTACCTTCTTCTCTCTTCATTTTCTGTGTTTCTCTTTCAATTAGTTGAAGTGATACCTCAATTTGGTATCAAAAGGAGTCATAAATTTAAACACTAGATTGTCAAGAGGTGTCGTGAGATGGATGTGATCTCTTCACTCTTAATCATAAATCTTGATTTCTTGCTTTAAGCGTAGAGAAATTCCTGGTTACATGTACACCAATCTAATTATATTAGTTGGAACAGTGAGTTCCGTACACCCGAAAATAAAAGAAAAATAGTAGTAGCATAAGCCTTGATCATGAACTCTATTGAAACTTTGAAAACTTAGCTTATCTTCTCCGTTATTATAAGCGAATATGCTTACTCTCTAGTTTGATCCCTCTTCTAATCATTCTTCTTTCGCTTTCATCATATTTATCTATCAGCTTGATGTTCTTTTTCTCCCTTCCACTACTTACAAAGTGATTTTTGGGGGGGAAAATGCCTTGTTTATATATAGGCTTCTCAGGTACGAAATGGACTCATTGCTCCGGCTCAAAATATGATATCCCTAGTAATTTACTGGATAAATTGAATTGTCGGGCATTCTCGACCCACCAAGCGAAACCAGTGCTTTCTTGGTCAGGACCTGCTAAGATTACGCTTTCTTTTATAAGAAAAGATGGGCATGAACCAACGAAAATAACAAGATCACTAACCAAAGAGAAGCTATTGGTTATATAATCGTGGTTATATATATAGATACTTTTATACAAGCTTTTAGTTGACGGAGTTAAAGGATTAGTTGAATTCACTTATTTTTTAATTCACAAAACAACAGCAACAACTCAGTAAATGCTTATTAATATGTCTGGAGAGAACAGTGTGTACGCAGACTTTACCCCAATCCTGAGAGAGTAAAAGGGATGTATCCGAAAAAACCCCAACTCATTTTTTAATCCACAAATAAATGATAAAATGACTAAAGTGGGTTGAAATTAACAGTTCTATTGTAGGAAAAAGTATAAAATATATAGGGATGAACAAATATGTAAACTATTACTATAAGACTAGTATCTATTTGCATTGTGGTCCACCTTACCCTATGCTTTATTTTGTCGACTATGATTAAGGCAAGTGGCTACATTATGAAACGATGAATCTACTACAAATTAAAAGTAGTGCCATGCGTAAACAAAAGGTTGGAAATTAGAAAATAAAATGGTCCCCGATAAATAGTAGTATTTAATCATTGTTTCTTGTTGAAGATCAACTATATATGATGAATAGTTAATGGCAATTCAACCTCAACGACAATATACCTAGTGAAATCTCAAACTGGAGTCGAGAAGGGTAATGTGTACAAGGTTTTACCCCTACCTTTATAAAGGTAAAAAAGCTATTTCTGATAGACTATTGGCTCAAGAAAAGTATAATCACAACAATCATTAAAAAAAAATAAAGCAACAAGAAAAATAAAATAACTGAAGCAAAAAACAAACAGATAATAATGAAAAACTAAGAACAAAAAGCACAGGGATAATACTAATACTACCGGTATGCATAAGAGAAATTCGTGACTACCTACTAACCTACTATCTTAATTTTTGGCCACAACCTCCGATCTAGAATTATTTCCTCAGTAAAGTGAAGATATGCGACAAAATAGAAAAATACTAGGTGATTTTTCTCATTTATTCAAGTCTTGATAGATTGAGAATTTGGTATGTGTGCACTAGAAAGTAACAAGTACCCCAGAAAATTAGTCGAGATATGCACAAGCTGGCCCGAACATTATTATCAACAAAAATAGTTAATGACACAAGATGAATCTATAAAGAGAAACGATCATAGCATAGTACATGTTCTTGGCAATTGTGTATATCTTATCTTTAACCCATCCTTTAAGTATTTCATGGCAACACAGAAGAAAATAAATTATTTTTTTTAATTATCATTTCAAAACTAATTTATTGAAATAAAATAAGAGTACGACGAAATAAATGACCAGTCACTACTAGAATTCCTGCAAAAAGCGACCAAAATTTAGCGACCAACGTTGGTCTGTCAAGGAAAGCGA